>NW_027021322.1:63203-68203 GCF_036884655.1 Musa acuminata AAA Group | reverse complement strand
GCTTACTCGAAAAAAGCCTTGTTCTTTGGAAGATCTATCTCGTGTCTGGTACTGCATGGTTTCACTCTGCAAGAACTCCGAATCATTCTCTTGAAGCTCATCCTCTTCATGATACTCATCCTCTTCATGATACTCATCCTCTTCATGATAAAAGGTCCGCTTGCCCCGAGCCCGATAGAGAAAAGTGGGCTTTTCAATACAATCACATAGTTTGCCACAAGGGCGCCATATTCTAGGAGCCCAAACTATGTGATTGAATAAATCCTCCTTTATCTGTTGCAGGTCGACGACCTCTTCCTCTTCTTCAAACTCCGATTCGTATTTTTCATATAGAAATCTCTGATCAACGATAGAACAAGATCTGTTTTGCATCATATCTAACTGTTCGGACCGAAGAAGTAATGTCACTCGATTATTATCAAACTGACTGCAATCTTTTTCTGTCCGTGAGGGTCCCACCAGAGCGCCTTCTACTTCTAATAGGCCATGAACTAGATCAGAATCATTCTCAACGAATCTATAAGAAGTGATCCAATTTTTTTCATCAGGTCCGGGTGAAGACCAAAGATCTTGAGCGACCGATCCGGCAGAACAACTCAAAAGATAAAGAAGTATCGTTAATTTCTTCATGCTCGTTCCAAGTTCGAAGTACCATTTGTACAAATAAGAATCCCCTTCTGATCTCTTCTTCATATAGATAGATATAGGATCTATGGGGCAATTACTTAGAAGTACATTTTGTGCAACAGCCCTTCCTATCTGATAGAAAAGGATCCCATGATCCTGAACCGATCTTACCTGGGATCGCAAATCCCAAGTTTGTCTATGAAGAGCTAATCTAATTGTATTAGTTTCTATAATTGATTTCTTCTGTGTAATACTAATTGATAGGGCCTCATTGATAAGTGCTACAAGATCTCGTACATTGGAACCCATGGTTATGGACCCCAATCCGTTAGTATGGAACATTTTCTTTTCCAAGTGAAATCCCTAGTATATGAAAGAATGAAAAAGTGCTTTCGTTGTTGCGGAATAAGAAGCCTTCGTATCTTAATGCATGTATTTAATTTATTCGGAGCTATTAGAGCGGGATCCACTTTTTGGGGAATATGAGTCGAAGCAATAACAAGAATATTTCTAGTGGAACATCTTTCACAATCTCTGGAGAGATAGTTCTCTAATAGACCGAGGGATAAGTAATTCGACTCATTCATATACAGATCATGAATGTTTGGAATCCATATTATGCAAGGAGACATTGCTTTTGCTAATTCGAATTGAAAGGTGATATCAAATCGGTCTATTTTCGGCGTCATATACATAGTTAGCAGCTCCGTATCAAGGTCATCATCAATATCGTCACTATCATCAATATCGATATCGTCACTATCATCAATATCGATATCGTCACTATCACTATCATCAAAATCGATATCATCAATAAAATAATCTTTAGGCTTGTCATCCGGGAACTTGTTCGGAAATACCGTAATGAAAGGAACATAGGGGTTTGTCGCTAGGTATTTGACCAAATAGGATCGTCCAGTTCCTATAGAACCTATCACTAAAATACTCCTAGAAGGGGATAGGGCTAAGCGGAGCGAAAAGGGTTTTCCATGAGATGGGAAATGAAAACTATTAGCCCCACACGAGGTTTGTGAATAAGTAATTGTCTGATAATGAGCAAGGAATATCCGTCTTTCTGCTAAACAGGATCCATTGAACTCATAATTCATTATATACTTGTCAACTAAGTATCGTAAGTAAATTGATCCCGGTTGTTCAATCATTTGATAACCAGAGTCATTCTTTGATAAATGATCACTATGAGTCAGACTCAATAGAATTTGATCAATCCTTTTTTCTGTCGTTAAGGTGGAGAACTGAACCAAGAATTCTCTTTCTTCATCATCAATCGAATCACTGTTCGCGACCCAGGATTCTATTTTCTCATCAATCCAATCACCGTTCACCTTTTTTCTTTTTCTTATCAATGAATGGATCTCTTTACTTGTACGACTTAGATGTCTCGTATTTCTCGAAAAAGTGATTCGATTGATGGGATTTGGTATGATACTTATGAGATTGATGGGATTTGATATGATACTTATGAGATCGATGAGATTGATATTCAAATATTTCTTCCTAGAACGTATTGATTTGACCCCACAAGCGACCAATAGCATGTTGCCACCAAAAGCAAAACCCCGTATTTCTTCCAGAGAATCTCCTAATTGTTTCAGAACAACTAGAAAGAGATTCTTTAACCAGAAAGAATTCAGTTCAGATGTAGGATACCCATCCAAAAGTTTTCGCAACTCAATCATGTATGATGGAATCATCAAAGATTTGATCTTTTCTAACTCTGTCTGTAACTCACTAGAGGCTTGGGAAACAAAGAGAAGATGTATACGAACGAGATATCCAGCAACAAGAAGAAGGGAAAAGATTGAATAGAGGAACTCCAACTCCCGAGCATTTGTTGATCTCAGATGTGTCCATATCAATGGAACGGGTGACTCATTATTTCGATGAATCATTTCTTCGGACAGAAGAAGATTCTGTAAACACTCCCTCGAAATCTCACTTATCAGACTCAAAATCTCACTTATCAGAGTCCATTGTGGAAGAATCTTCTGAGGAATTGGCCATGATATATCTGATCCATGCATAATATCATGAAAAATGGATACAAATTTGTGACTGCTACTTAGTATCGACAATGGGTCTGAAAAAGTATCTAAAAGGGTGAAATTTAGATATTTGCACTCTGTCAAAGTAAGGAACCATGGCATATATGTTTGGAACGGATTCCATTTTGTTTGGAACAGATTCCATTTTGAGAGATTTGAAAAAGCACTATCTCGTTGAAAGGTTCTATACATCTGCCGTTTCTCAACGCATTTCTTTAGAGAAAGACTCCGTTTTTTTTTCCTCTTTCCGGATGGTAAATATTTCTCAGAACATGGAGTGTGAATCAAACCCATGTTTGAATTGAAACTGAGATACCGATGCAAGTTCTTCCCTTCTGAATCAGATAGATTCATATCTGAAAGAGGCTGACAATAAGTTCTTCCAAAATTGACTCTTTGTTTCTCTGTTAGAGGTGTTGCAGAAATGTCTGCGATCGAGTAAATAGCTCTACGAACGAATGGCTCGGATCGAATTGGAAAACGGAAAGATTTGTACAAGTTATACGTTTTGTCACCACTTTGTGGAAAATCTTTAGGTATGAATATGTTAGATACCTGTGACTCGATTGGTGAAATAGTCTCTCTCTCCAAAAAAATATGTTTTTTTTTACCGACGCACGAAGAAAATATTTTGTTGCGAATGAACAAGGTAGTGAGGAATTGTCCATATGTAAGATCATAATTATTGATACGGGTCTTTTCCACATAAAAAGGGAATCTTTTGTTACAATAGAACCAGAAGTGATTTGGATCATTCAAGAATCGAAGTCGATTTGCTTTATAAAAAGAAGATATCAATGAACTTCTATGAAATGGTTTCACGGGATTCAGCCAATTGTCTCGATCATGGAATATCATTGAGAAATAGGAATCCGTGTTATCAAAGGATTTCCTGCGATTATTTCTAGTATAGAATGAGTCAATCATCCACTCTGGTATCTTTTTGAACAAAAATGGTAATGTTGTTCCTCCATTGATAAAGAATTCCGGTCTTTGGGAAGTATCATGATCATCCAATAAGAAGGGTTTCAATTTATTCAAATGAACGATTTGAACACCTATTGATTCTAACAACTGATTGCGGAGTTGATCATTCGGACCTTTCAATTCACGGATGTGGATCTCGGACCTATGAATGGGGATATTCCCGATACTCACAAAGAAAAGGGGAAGTGACTTGGACAAAAAGGGAAGTGACTTGGACAAAAAGGGAAGTGACTTGGACAAAAAGAAACGAAGTGACTTAGACAAATTTTGTTTGTCGATAGCCTCGGACCAATCAATCGAATATTGATTAATACGTAACCGATCGAACACTACTTGAAAACGGTTCTTCTGTTCAGAAACGAAATGTTCCAAATGTTCCTGGAAATTCTTGCTCTCATTGGACCATTTGTATCTATATACATCAGGATCCCGATTCATGGATCTCTCGGTTCGAGAAAAAAGAGGATCAAACCATTTCTTCTGACTCTTTTTCAAATTCGATAAATGTTGGTTGATCGTATATTTCATTATAGTTATATGATTCAGAGTATCATTTCCTATTTGATCCCTTTGAATTCCATATTCGAAGTTGCGATCGGATCTATTCATTAAAAAGAATCGATTAGATACATTTCTTATGTACCCATAGGTGCTATATTGGATTTGAATCAGATTTCGGATCAATCTATATTGATTGACTGCCTCCATTATGTTGTTGCTAGCAAATACCGCTGTTTTTAGTTTTGGATCTTCCAAATCATTCCCGCAGTAGATCCGGACCGATTTTTTTCTGATCCTTCGATAAAAAGATTCATTCTCTTCATAAAAAAGAGGAGGTAGAACCAATAAAGATTTCTTTTTCGATTCATCTCTGGAGTTGAATACCTCATTCAAGAATTTTTTTTGATCCAACCCGTAGGAATCAATAGAAAAGGCAAATCCCCTATGATACACCAGATCCGGCTCGGTTATTGATAGAGTGAATAGATCTGCCATTTCTTGAAATCTCTCTTCTGATTCAAAATCGTGGTGTAACGTGTATCCCCTTTTGTTCCGGTCATGGAATAGATGAAATAAATCAAAAAATGGATTTTTGTTCAAGAATGAAATCTTATTGGAACTGTCCATATCCGGTTCATCCTTCGGAACCATATCACATCCCGGATCTGATGAAATAGGATGAATTGAGACGGTATTTTGTAAATACATAATTATCTTGAATATATCAACCATTTCTTTATTTTCCAATCGCCTGGAAGGGACAAAAGAAACATCTTGTTTTTTCTTCAAAAATTTCTGATCTCTAGTGGACCTCTCAAT
>NW_027021322.1:35703-58203 GCF_036884655.1 Musa acuminata AAA Group | reverse complement strand
ATTTTTAGATGAATCTAGGATTTAGATTCATCATAGTAAACATAGTAAAATAACATATATGGATGGAAAGAAAATATAATAGGAAAATATGGGACAAAAAATAAATCCACTTGGTTTCAGACTTGGTACAACCCAACGTCATCATTCCTTTTGGTTCGCACAACCAAAAAATTATTCTGTGGGTTTACAGGAAGATGAAAAAATACGGAATTGTATCAAGAACTATGTACAAAAAAATAGGAGAATATCCTCGGGTTTCGAAGGAATCGCTCGTATAGGAATTAAAAAAAGAATTGATTTGATCCAGGTCATAATCTATATTGGATTTCCAAATTTATTAATAGAGGGCCAAACACGAGGAATCGAAGAATTACAGATGAATGTAGAAAAAGAATTTCATTCTGTGAACCGAAGACTCAACATTGCTATCACAAGAGTTGAAAAACCTTATGGGCAACCTAATATTCTTGCGGAATATATAGCTTTACAATTAAAAAATAGAGTTTCGTTTCGAAAGGCAATGAAAAAGGCTATTGAATTAGCTGAACAAACGGATACAAAAGGAATGCAAGTACAAATTGCAGGGCGGATTGACGGAAAAGAAATTGCACGTGTCGAATGGATCAGAGAGGGCAGGGTTCCCCTACAAACAATTCGCGCTAAAATTGATCATTGTTCCTATACAATTCGAACTATCTATGGAGTATTAGGCATCAAAATTTGGATATTTGTGGACGAGGAATAATAGACCTTTATTTATCTTGCCATTCTGGCCAGTGATAGAACAAAAAATAACAAACTGTTTCATTCTTTTTCCGTTAAATCAAACAAAAATGAGCAATTCTAATTCTATAAGGTTGAATAAAAATTCGATTGACCATTTGTTATAATTGCTATGCTTAGTGTGTGACTCGTTAATTTTTCTTTAGAGTTTAGAGTTGGAATTAAAAAAAAATAGACTAAACCCTACTTAAACTTAATAACTATATAAAATAAATAAAAACAAAAATAAAAACAAAATAAACTAATAACCAACTTATTGCTTCGTATTGTCGAGATCCCAAGAAACAGTCACTATATGAGATGAGTGGATCAATCATATAGTTGCAGCAACTGCAACTAAAATCTTTTCCATAAAAAATCAGATTATGGGTTGTGAAACAAAAATAAAGGGATGTGGATAAATGGAAGGATGATAGAAAGAGAGAACAAAAATATCAATGATATATGATTCCAATATGTATGGTCTATGAATTACCTCATAAAGGCAATGTGATAAAGCATCAATACTGAATGAATATAAATAATATAAATAATAATAAAGAGCCTCGGGTTAATAAAAACTAAGGAGATTGACTCGAGAAGGAATTTTGTTGGGAGCTCCATTGCAGAGTTCAGGCCTAACCATTAACGGAGAAGCTATGGGAACGACGGAACCTGTGACTGCATAGGATTCTACTGAAAACGAATCCGAATAATTCATTGGGTGGGATGGCGGAACGAACCGAGAAAAAATTTATTTATTCTGAGAAGTCATGGGTTGACCTAGGAATAAAACAGTAAAGAGTAAATATTCGCCCGCGAAACCTTTATTTATTGAGATTACATTACAATATTTTGGCATCATTTGATAAGGGTAAAAATAAGGATCAAGGATCGTTATAAAATAAAAAGCATTATCTATAATTTATATCTATAAATATGCATAACATAAATATTCTAGCTGTATATCCTGTATATACATCTTCCTGTATAACAAAACAAATTCAATATTAATAAATGTCTTAGTGTATTAGTTTATTAAATACATGCGTATCTGTAATATTATTGAATCCTTTCATTCGCGAGGAGCTGGATGAGAAGAAACTCTCATGTCCGGTTCTGTAGTAGAGATGGAATTAAGAAACGACCATCAACTATAACCCCAAAAGAACCAGATTTCGTAAACAACATAGAGGAAGAATGAAGGGAATATCTTGTCGGGGCAATCGTATTTGTTTCGGCAGATACGCTCTTCAGGCACTTGAACCCGCTTGGATCACAGCTAGACAAATAGAAGCGGGGCGAAGAGCAATGACACGATATGCGCGTCGTGGTGGAAAAATATGGTTACGTATATTTCCCGACAAACCTGTTACAGTAAGACCTGCGGAAACACGTATGGGTTCGGGGAAGGGATCCCCCGAATATTGGGTATCCGTTGTTAAACCAGGTCGAATACTTTATGAAATGGGCGGAGTATCAGAAGCTGTAGCCAAAGCAGCTATTTCACTAGCTGCGTCCAAAATGCCTATACGAACTCAATTTGTCAGGATAGGTATGTAGAACTAAACAGTGTATTGAGGATGAAAAAACAACGGCAAGTTTATTTATTTCTGGACAGAGAATATTTCTTTTTTCCTTCATCCTTTGCATTAAAATAACGGATTCCAATAAAATGATATGATTCAACCTCAGACCCTTTTGAATGTAGCGGATAACAGCGGAGCTCGAGAATTGATGTGTATTCGAATCATAGGAGCTGGTAATCATCGATATGCTCATATTGGTGACGTTATTGTTGCTGTAATCAAAGAAGCAGTGCCTAATATGCCACTAGAAAGATCGGAAATAATTAGAGCTGTAATTGTACGTACTTGTAAAGAACTCAAACGTGACAACGGTATGATAATACGATATGATGACAATGCTGCGGTTGTCATTGATCAAGAAGGAAATCCAAAAGGAACTCGAGTTTTTGGTGCGATCGCTCGGGAATTGAGACAGTTGAATTTTACTAAAATAGTTTCATTGGCTCCCGAGGTATTATAAATACTACTAGATGGGACTATGATATATCAGAACATCTAAAATAGATCAAATTTAGTAGATTAGTAGATTGTGTCTCACGCATATACTTTTAATAATAAATAATTTTATAATAATAAAAAAAAAAAAAAAAGAAAGAAAATAAAACAAAGAAAAAAAGGAAACATGTTGATTATATCAAAATTAGGAGGCACCAATAATTATAGTTCGTCATGGGTAAGGACACTATTGCCGATATAATAACTTCTATAAGAAATGCTGACATGAATAAAAAAGGAACGGTTCGAATAGCATCTACTAATATCACCGAAAATATTGTGAAAATACTTCTACGAGAAGGTTTTATTGAAAACGTTCGGAAACATCAGGAAGGTAACAAATATTTCTTGGTTTCAACTCTGCGACATAGAAAGACTAGGAAAAGAATACACAGAACTATTTTAAAGCGTATCAGCCGACCCGGTTTACGCATTTATTCCGACTATCAACAAATTCCTAAGATTTTAGGTGGAATAGGAATTGTAATTCTTTCTACTTCCCGAGGTATAATGACAGATCGAGAAGCTCGACGAGAAAAAATTGGAGGCGAACTTTTGTTATATATATGGTGATCCTCCTCCTCTGGTATCCTAATTTTCTCTCTAACTTCCTATTTGTGAAATAGAGAGGAAAAGTGAGTTATATAACTCTTCCTCCATTAGTTGATACTTCAAGGAAGTTACCTGGAATGAAAGAACAAAAATTTATTCATGAAGGTTTAATTACTGAATCACTTCCCAACGGTATGTTTCGGGTCCGCCTAGATAATAAAGATGTAATTCTAGGTTATGTTTCGGGAAGGATCCGGCGCAGTTTTATACGGATACTACCTGGGGATAGAGTCAAAATTGAAGTAAGTTGTTATGATTCAACCAGGGGACGTATAATTTATAGACTTCGCAACAAAGATTCGAATGATTAGGTGATTTTTAAAGCATTCCTTTCATGACGATACAATTCGAAGTTAAAAAAAAAAATTCAAGAGACTTATTTTCTTCCAAGGAATAGATTAAAAATTAAGGTAAGGAATAAGAAATATGAAAATAAGGGCTTCCGTTCGTAAAATTTGTGAAAAATGTCGACTGATCCGTAGGCGCGGACGAATTATAGTGATTTGTTCCAATCCGAGACATAAACAGAGACAGGGATAATCTTTCTAAAAAAGAACTTTCTAAAGAAAAGACAAAAATAAAGGATTTCTTTTAATATGAAATGGATATTTCCGTATCTTTTCTTTCCGTATATTTCTGACTTATATTTATAAGATGATAAAATATGACAAAAGCTATACCAAGAATCGGTTCACGTAGGAATGGGCGTATTGGTTCACGTAAGAATGGACGTAGAATACCAAAAGGAATTATTCACGTTCAAGCAAGTTTCAACAATACCATTGTAACTGTTACAGATGTACGAGGTCGGGTGGTTTCCTGGGCCTCCGCTGGTACTTCCGGATTCAAAGGGACAAGAAGAGGGACACCCTATGCTGCTCAAGCGGCGGCATTAAATGCTATTCGTACAGTAGTTAATCAGGGTATGCAACGAGCAGAAGTTATGATAAAAGGTCCTGGTCTCGGAAGAGATGCAGCATTACGAGCCATTCGTAGAAGTGGTATACTATTAAGTTTCGTACGTGATGTAACACCTATGCCACATAATGGATGTCGACCCCCTAAAAAAAGACGTGTGTAGAAATAAGAAAAAAACGGATTTCAAGAGAAATAAATAATTCAATGATCTGATCAAATAATAGTATTAGTATAGTATGGTTCGAGAGGAAGTAGCAGGATCCACTCGAACACTACAGTGGAGGTGTGTTGAATCGAGAGTAGACAGTAAACGTCTTTATTATGGTCGTTTCGTTCTGTCCCCGCTTATGAAAGGTCAAGCCGATACTATAGGTATTGCCATGCGAAGGGCTTTACTTGGAGAAATAGAAGGAACAAGTATCACACGTGCAAACTCTGAGAAAGTGCCGCATGAATATTCTACGATAATAGGTATTGAAGAATCGGTACATGAAATTTTACTAAATTTGAAAGAAATTGTATTGAGAAGTAATATATATGGAGTTAGAGACGCATCCATTTGCGCCAGGGGCCCTAAATACGTAACCGCTCAAGATATCATCTCACCACCTTCCGTGGAAATAGTTGACACAACACAACATATAG
The DNA here is from genome assembly GCF_036884655.1 of Musa acuminata AAA Group. Taxonomy (NCBI): domain Eukaryota; kingdom Viridiplantae; phylum Streptophyta; class Magnoliopsida; order Zingiberales; family Musaceae; genus Musa; species Musa acuminata. The sequence goes on along the minus strand of NW_027021322.1, from coordinate 53,182 downwards.
CTAACCTGACGGAACCAATTGATTTGTGTATTGGATTACAAATCAGGCGAGATCGTGGATATCGTACGAAACCAACAACTAACTCTCAAAATGGAAGTTATCCTATAGATGCTGTATCTATGCCTGTTCGAAATGCGAATCATAGTATTCATTCTTATGGGAATGGGAATGAAAAACAAGAGATACTTTTTCTAGAAATATGGACGAATGGAAGTTTAACTCCTAAGGAAGCACTTTATGAAGCTTCTCGTAATTTAATTGATTTATTTATTCCTTTTCTACATGCGGAGGAAGAGGACATTAATTTCAAAGAAAATAAAAACAGGTTTACTCTACCCATTTTTACCTTTCAAGATAGATTAACTAATCTAAAGAAAAACAAAAAAGAAATTCCATTGAAATGTATTTTTATTGACCAATCAGAATTACCTTCCAGGACCTATAATTGTCTCAAAAGGTCCAATATACACACATTATTGGACCTTTTGAATAAGAGTCAAGAAGATCTTATGAGAATTGAATATTTTCGCATAGAAGATGTAAAAGAGATATCGGACACTCTACAAAAGCATTTCGCAATTGATTTACCTAAGAATCAATTTTTATTTTAAATCCATGATAATTATTTCATCTTCTTTTTCTAATAAAAATAGAAAGAAAAATTTATAAAGAAAAAGAAGAAAATTTGTTTTTAATCTTTTTGGCACAATCCGTATTTTCGTGGAATGATCATAATCAAATTAATGTATCTAAGAATAGTGACTTTGAAGTCACTATTCTTAGATACATTAATCATGGTATTTCACGGTTGAATCAATTTAAAAAAGACCTAAAGTTAGCGATTTATCAATAGGTAATGTTGCTCCAATACCTAACCAAAGAGCTACTGCGGTACCGATCAAAAAGACTGTTGTAGCTACTGGACGACGAAATGGATTTTGGAATTTATTAACATTCTCCAAAAAAGGTACTGTCAATAATCCCGTTGGTACTGAAACCATTAAAAGAACACCTAATAACTTATTGGGTACTGTGCGGAGTATTTGAAATACGGGAAAGAAGTACCATTCGGGTAATATTTCCAAAGGAGTTGCAAATGGATCCGCCGGTTCACCAATCATTGACGGTTCTAGAACTGCCAAGCCTACATTACATGCAATAGTACCTAGAATTACTACTGGAAAAATATATAAAAGATCATTGGGCCATGCGGGTTCTCCATAATAATTATGCCCCATCCCTTTAGCCAATTTAGCTCTTAATACAGGATCGTTCAAGTCAGGTTTCTTTGTTATTGGGATAGGTGAATTCTTATGGATCCATCCCCCGAAGGAACCGGACATGATAATTTTTCATCATCCGGCTCGAGCAAGAATGAAAGGAATGGCAGAAATAGATCCATATAAAATCTATTTTTCATACATATCCCCACATATCATATATAATGACTCTATGTAAGAAAAGATTTACCAGATTCCATTTTCCGGAGTTGCAACTATTCATTGCAACTAATTCAGTTCTTACAGGTAAATGCTCAATATCCAAGTAGGCTTATAAATTTGATCATGATCAAGTGCTTTTTGGATTGTCTCATGTCTTTTGATTGGTGTTTATCCCCCCAACATCTCGATTTTCTTACATACAAAGTATTTACTTGTTACTAATAAAGTCTAGCCTCTGTTCTTCCTTAGATCTCTTATTTCACTCCGATAGTATTATCGATCGGGATCGATGCAGAGGAAATGAATGCATTTCTACACTACAAATAAGGAAGTGGAATAGACAGAACATTGAATCATGCCACATCACTTATTTTATTCTACGGGATCTTACGGAGCCTGTTCATGCATAACATGATTCAGGTATGATCATAGAAAAGGTTCTCCCAAACGAACCGGCCTATCCTCTGCTACATAGGGGGCTTACGTGGTGGTTGGATGTGGAGACACATTTGGTTGTGAATTACAATGTGGCAGATAAAATAATATATCTGCATGGCCTAATCAATAGTTCAAGTCACACACTCCCATAATCCATCCTCTCTTCGGAAAATTCACTTCAACTATTCGTATCAAATAAGGAATACAATACCTCGAAGTTGAAGAAAAGTATCCAAATAACATGTCTTATTTTTTCAATAATCCATATTTCTAGCAATGAAATATTATTGTCTATCGTTCCTCCCCAGTATGATATATGATCAATTACAAATATCTATGATTCTATAAAGGACCCGAAATACCTTGCTTACGTATCATTGGAAAATGCATTAACATAAATACGGCAGTAAGAAGAGGCAATACAAAAGTGTGTAAACTATAAAAACGAGTCAAAGTGGATTGGCCCACACTAGCACTTCCGCGTAATAACTCTACCAAAGGCGATCCTATTACGGGAATAGCTTCAGGTACGCCTGTCACAATTTTTACTGCCCAATAACCAATTTGGTCCCGAGGTAAGGAATAACCAGTTACACCAAAAGATGCCGTCAATACAGCCAAAACTACACCTGTAACCCAAGTTAATTCGCGGGGTTTTTTAAATCCACCTGTAAGGTACACACGAAATACGTGCAAGATCATCATTAGAACCATCATACTTGCTGACCATCGATGAACTGATCGGATTAACCAACCAAAGTTGGCCTCGGTCATTATGTATTGAACAGAGGAAAAAGCCTCTGTAACGGTTGGACGGTAGTAAAAAGTCATAGCAAAACCTGTAGCTACTTGTACTAAAAAACAAGTAAGTGTGATCCCCCCTAAACAATAAAATATGTTGACATGAGGAGGAACATATTTACTAGTTATATCATCTGCAATCGCCTGAATCTCAAGACGTTCCTCAAACCAATCATATACTTTATTGAGATAGGTAACCAAGGCCAAGGGACTCCCCCTCTGAGAACCGTATATGAAAATTTCATCTCGTACGGCTCAAGCAGAAACACACAAATGCTGATTTCAACGGATATGTAATAGAAAGTTAAAACTTCTTAGCTTAGCCGCTTGATTTGCCCCGACCCGAAGATACGAAGTAACAAAAATAAGAAATTTCTTCTTTGTATGATAATGCCTCAAAATATCAAGTTGGCTCATCTGTCTCTTTTGATGTTGATCATTACAGGCCTTTTGAATCTTCTCTTCCCTATTTTTTTATTTGTTATTTTATTTCTTGTTTTTTTGTGTAATGCGGATTGATTCTTGTTTTTACTATTGATAGGAATTTGCTTGTTGAGACCCTATGAATCAATTGAAACCCCAGATTCATACTAGAACCACGATGATTTAATTTAATAAAGCAAAGCCTCAAGCTAAACTCAAAGGTTCTCTGAGTAAGAACCCTTTGATGATCACTTATTCGATGAATGTAATGACTCAACAAATCTAGAAAAAGAGTTGTCCTTCGGTCAAGAAAAAAATAAGTCCGAAGGAAGAAAAATCGTTTGATTTAGGAAATATCTATTTGAAAATTTCTGAGTCCGGTTGCGAGGTCTGAATAGTAGGTATGAATCATAGTTTTAATATTTCTTTTATTAATCTATTCTATATTCTATATATATTCCGTGCTCCAGATACTAGAATAACTATCCGACGAAATAGAATCATCTCGATAGAGATAACAGGACCATTCTCTGTATTATCAATAGGATCAATTATAACAAGTCACACACTCATATTCCGGAGATACCGAAACAAATAAATTCCACGGTCGAACTACCAGAATGGTCTAGAAATCCGAGTTTTAAGTAAAGTAATTTTTTTGATTGAAAACTAGGACTTCAAAGTTCTTATAAACTTAACTCATTGTAATTCCATCCAGTAAAACGGAAGAATTATAAATTTCCAAAATAATAGATAGGAATACCGTAAATAGGGCCATTGCGACTCCCATTAATGGTGTAGTCCCCCAGCCCGGAGCTACTTTACCATATTCCGAATTCAATGGTTTCAATAAATTCCCTACAGTAGTTTGTCTTGGCCCAGATCTAGAACTATCCTCAACGGTTTGTGTAGCCATAAATCCTATTTAATCATTGGTTGAGATCTGTGACTTTGTATACCATTCCGTTGTAGTTGTAAATAAACGATCTTATCGTAGATCCATTGTGATCTTGAAATTGTCTAAAAATGGAAACAGCAACCCTAGTCGCCATCTTCATATCTGGTTTACTTGTAAGCTTTACTGGGTACGCCTTATATACCGCTTTTGGGCAACCCTCACAACAACTAAGAGATCCATTCGAAGAACACGGGGACTAGTTGAAGTAATGAGCCTCCCATATGGGGAGACTCATTACTTCAACTGAGATAATGAAAAATTATTTCATTTTTTAGTTGGAACCTTAGGCGGTTCTCGAAAAAGATAGCGAAAAAAATTATCCCTAAAGTCGAGACTAAAAGGAATGTATAAACCAATGCTTCCATAGATTCGATCGTGGTTTACAATTATAGCTTCCACACCTATTCATTTGGCATCATTTACCATATAAAGAAAAGGAAAGAGTCAAAGAAAAGATGGTGATTCAAGTCAAGATTTCTTCAGTACCCTAACCCTATGTCAAATCAAAAAAAGAGGCGAAAGATACCAGAGCAATGTTGTATCAGACTACTTGTCTCTTTGTAGTTGGATCCCAAGTTTTTGGAATGCTCCAAATTCCACTTGAGCATCCAAATCTGGATCAATGCCAGCAAAAACATCTCTGAACAAGGTTCTAGCGCCATGCCAAATGTGTCCGAAAAAGAAGAGCAAAGCAAACGTAGCATGGCCAAAAGTGAACCAACCCCTTGGACTGCTACGAAAAACGCCATCAGATTTCAAAGTAGCCCGATCTAATTCAAAAATTTCACCTAATTGGGCACGTCTAGCATATTTTTTTACAGTCGCAGGATCACTATAACTGACTCCATTGAGTTCGCCACCATAGAACTCAACAGTTACACCTACTTGTTCAACACTATACTTTGATTCTGCCCTTCTAAAAGGAACATCGGCTCTAACAATTCCGTCTCCATCTACCAAAACTACCGGAAATGTTTCAAAAAAGGTAGGCATACGACGTACAAAAAGCTCGCGCCCTTCTTTATCTCTAAAGACGGGGTGTCCTAACCACCCAACAGCTATTCCATCCCCGTTGTCCATTGACCCTGCTCTGAATAATCCCCCTTTTGCTGGATTATTACCAATGTAATCATAAAAAGCTAATTTTTCGGGAATTTTAGACCAAGCTTCCGATAAACTCAGATTTTGGGCTAGTCCGGCGCTAACTCTTCGATATATTTCTTGCTGAAAGTATCCCTGATCCCACTGATAACGAGTGGGACCAAATAATTCGATTGGGGTAGTTGCTGAACATACCACATAGTTCCAGCAACAACGAAAGCTGCAAAAAAACAGCAGCGATACTACTGGAAAGTACAGTTTCAATATTGCCCCATACGTAATCCTTTGTATAGACGTTGAGGCGGACGGACACTAAGATGGAATAAGCCTGCTAATATGCCCAATGTACCCGCTGCAATATGATGAGAGGCTATTCCTCCGGGAACAAAAGGATCAAAGCCTTCTGCGCCCCACGCTGGACTTACGGGTTGTACTTTTCCAGTTAGTCCATAAGGATCGGACACCCATATTCCAGGACCATACAAACCTGTTACATGAAATGCGCCAAAGCCAAAGCAAGCCAACCCTGAGAGAAATAAATGAATTCCAAAGATCTTAGGCAAATCCAAAGATGGTTTGCCCGTACGTTCATCACAGAATATTTCTAGGTCCCAATACACCCAATGCCAGATAGCTGCCAAGAAGCACAAGCCAGAAAACACAATATGTGCCCCTGCCACACCTTCATAACTCCAAATACCGGGATTCGTTACAGTTCCTCCTGAAATACTCCAACCACCCCACGAATTGGTTATTCCTAAACGAGTCATGAAGGGTATAACGAACATACCTTGTCTCCACATTGGATCAAGAGCGGGGTCAGAGGATCAAAAACCGCTAATTCGTATAAAGCCATCGAACCGGCCCAACCAGCAACTAGGGCTGTATGCATTATATGGACAGAAAGCAATCGACCGGATCATTCAATACGACAGTATGAACACGATACCAAGGCAAACCCATGGAAATACCCCTTTATCAAAGAAAAATAGACACTATGTCACTTTATTTTATCGCATTGGAAAAGACTATACTATGTATCTAACCTTTTCAGTAGATTCCGTATGAGAAAGGGTTAATTTTTATTCCGTTCCATTGAAAATAATGGAACAATTCTGTTCGTAAGAACAAAGAGAAGCAGATCTATTCTATACCCGATAAGTACCAATACGCAATGGGAGGATTAGTTCTACTTTCGGGAAACGAATGCATAGATACTTGTTTATTACTCCAACGATTGATCCGTTAGTTAAAATTTTTCTTTATTCATTCTGTCTTACTCTATAAAATAAACCTTCCAATTTATGTATAAAAATCTATGTATAAAATACAATAAACAGAAAAAGGGATGAAGACGATAAAGCCATTGTTATGTTTCCACATTAAAGTGAAGTATAGTACTCAATTTTTTCTTTAATTTAATGCCGTTGGTGTTCCAAAAGTACCTTTTCGGAGTCCTGGAGAGGAAGATGCAGTTTGGGTTGACTTATAGTGCGACTTGTCAGACATATTGGGTTATATGGAATTTACCCGTTCTCTCCCTCGATCGAAATATCCTCTGTTTCGCCTAAGAAATATTGTATTGAGTGAACCATCAATCATTCGGAGCGTGAAGTGCAATTAGATCAATTTATTTATTTTGAGGATCAATTAGGAGAATTTATGGTTGACTTGGAAAAATAAAAATAAAATAAAGTAATAAAGTATCCAGATAAAATAAAGTAATAAAGTATCCAGGCTCCGTTCAGAAAATACCAAATTGGTAATCCATGTAATGTATGATTACCGCTTGTATCATAAACGATTCTTATCCTTATTATAGGAGTGATTTCAAACGTCCAACCAATAACCAACGGAATAGTATGATGAGTACATCGAATGATTGGGGAAAGGCATGAAACGAATTGAAAAAAAAAAGTCGTAACAAAAAGAAGTGGTACTGAGACCATTTGCCCTATATGTGCAAATGGAATTCGGACAGATCTTTTCCCGGAGTAGAACATGAACCTAAAAGAATTGAAAAGGCCCATTCAGAAACAAGAAAATTACATCGTGATTTGAATGTCGATGAAACAATACATCAATGAGAGAGATTTGTTCAATTTCAATAAGTTCAGTAAATTCTTTTTTTATAGGTAAGGAAGCCAAAACTCATCTCATGTCTTTTTAAAATGGAAGCTTTATTAGAAAAACAAAAACCTATTACAGAAAAAAAAAAAAAAAAATAGAACTGGAATCGACACATTGATTCTTTTTTCGCAATTTTTTTGAACCGTATGCATCCAAAGGTGCACGTACAGTTCCTAAAGGAACCAATTTTGTCCTAATCAACCGACTTCATCGAGAAAGATTACTTTTTTTAGGTCAAGAGGTTAATAGCGAGATCTCAAATCAAATTGTTGGTCTCATGGTATATCTCAGTATAGAAGATAATACTAGGGATCTTTTTTTGTTTATAAACTCTCCCGGCGGATGGGTAGTATCAGGAATAGCTATTTATGATACTATGCAATTTGTGCCACCCGATGTGCATACAATATGCATGGGGTTAGCCGCTTCTATGGGATCTTTCATTCTGATCGGAGGAGAAATTACCAAACGTCTAGCATTCCCTCACGCTTGGCGCCAATGAGTTTTTATTGAAAAAAAAAAGAAAGACTATGCCTTCGCCATATTGAATATGAATAATAAGTAATAATAGCATGGCACTTCGAGTTCGATATGAACAAACCATTATTGTTTTTTCATAACATGAGATTTTGTATCGAGATAGTAGTATGAAACAAAGGTTATTTCCGATTTGTTGATTTTATGTGTCGGGGGGTACATTTCAGCGTCACAAACCATTTTTCTTCCACACCAGAAGTTTCTTTCTGATATTTATGTTATGGAAGAGTACGAAAATGAAAAAAAAAAGATCAGTTTTCCTTATTTGATCGTATCAGAAAGGCACTTTGGGATTGCTAAATCACAGACGAGATAAATATATAAAGCAACAGAAACCATCATAGTATTTTTGACTCCTACGAAAGGAAGGGTGGTAAATGGATCATTCAACGATCTGAATCAGATGGATTCTCTTTCTTTCTTAGATAGAATAGAAGAGAAGAAAAAAGTAAATTCCATTGCGGAGCCGTATGCAACGCACAGAAGATGCCTGTACGGTTGTTCAATTTCTTCTTGTTATTTTTTTTTTATCCCTTACATTAGCCCAATCATACGAGATAGAGGAACCGTTCATGATGTTATATCAATATCAATATATTTAGGGTCATGATTCATCAACCTGCTAGTTCTTTTTATGAATCACGAACAGGGGAATTTGTCCTGGAAATGGAAGAACTACTGAAACTTCGTGAAACCCTCACAAAGGTTTATGTACAAAGAACGGGCAAGCTTTATGGGTTGTATCCGAAGACATGGAAAGGGATGTTTTTATGTCAGCAAACAGAAGCCCAAGCTCATGGCATTGTTGATCTCGTAGCGGTCGAAAATGAAAATACCGGGGATTTCGTGTAAATCCATTTCAAACCATAATTCGAATTTTCTGTGATTTGGTATTGAATAGAAAAAATTCATAATCATCAATCCAATCATCAGGTTAAGATCGATCTAAACCAACCCATTCCATTCTAATTCTATATATACATATATATATATACGACATGCCAACTATTAAACAACTTATTAGAAACGCAAGACAGCCGATAAGAAATGTTACGAAATCTCCCGCTCTTAGAGGATGTCCTCAGCGTCGAGGAACATGTACTAGGGTGTATGTGCGACTCGTTCAGATCATGAGTTCGAACAAATGAGACAATTTTTCCAGTGTCAATGACCGGTACCAATGAATAGGGTAAATGGAAAAGATCTATCATATACCTATATTGTGTATGGAATTTATGGTTTCCATTGGTGCAAATCCAATCACCTAGATTTGAGATGAAAAGCAATTCCCCATTGGTAGCAAATAGTTATCCATTAAGCGGAGGAAATAGTATTATAAGAAGCAAAAAGATTATGCGCCTATTGTTAAAAGAGCGGACTAAGAGGGTCAGCTACCTAGCCAACTTTCCTAATTAAATGCCGTCACTGTATAGATAACTCTTAGTGTGAAAAGAGTTATTACTCTATAATTGATGGGTAGAGCCAAAGAGTGTGAACTATACAAGTTCACAATACCATTTGGTTAAATGAAAGAAGAGGCTCCGGTGTATAGAGAGGACCTCACCGTTTAAGAAGTAACCATAGAAACGATGGAACCCACTATTTTTTTTGAGTATCATTATAATTTCTTATTTGCAGGTGAAATGCCTGGACGGAATAAAAAATTGTGGTCAGGAAGGTTATAGTAGCAAAAGCCATTGGAATTTATATTTTATATATCGGAATAATCCGTTTTGTTATTAATCGACCGTGAGAGGGGAAAAGGATGACTGAAAGAATCGAAATCAATTAGTTATTCATTAAGGTTTAATTTGATTCAATGACCAGAGTTAGACGGGGATATACAGCTCGGAGACGTCGAACAAAAATTCGTTTATTTGCATCAACCTCTAGAGGAGCTCATTCAAGACTTACTCGAACGATTACTCAACAGAAAATGAGAGCTTTGGCTTCCTCTCATCGAGATAGAGGCAGGCAAAAGAGGGATTTTCGTCGTTTGTGATCACTCGGATAAATGCAGTAACTCGTGATAATAAGGTATTGTATAGTTATAGTAGATTAATACACAATCTGTACAAGAAGCAATTGCTTCTTAATCGTAAAATACCTGCACAAATAGCTATATCAAATAAGAATTGTCTTTACATGATTTCCAACAAGATCATCAAATAAAGTAGATTCTAAAGTAATATACAGTACAGGAATGATTGAAACAGAATTCCCCGGAGAAGGAACTCCGGGAAAATAGAATAAAAAGAAATTAAGATAGTAATAGGAATGAACGAATATGTTTCAATAAAAAAAATTTTCTCCATTTTTTGTTTCTTATAACACAGGAACCGCTCTAGATTCTAGGCCTTTTCGAACAAAACATCAATCTGAGCTTGAGTTACAATTGGAGTTTTGAGTCAATTGAAGAGTATGTCTATTTATTTTTGGTTCTAGGACCAGTAGTTCTGGGGATCGACTCGGCTCTCTCAAATTGTTTCTCATTATTAAGAAAAGGTAACAAAGATAAAATACGGGCTTGCTTTATAGCAATAGTAATTAATCGTTGTTGTTTCAAAGTCAATCTATTCACCCGCCTAGATAATATTTTTCCTTGTTCACTAATAAATCGACTAATTAAACTCATGTTTCTATAATCGATTCGATCCCCCGATCCAATTGGGGGCAAACGCCTACGAAAAGATCGCTTGGATTTACGAAAAGATTGCTTGGATTTATCCATGGTTTATTCCTTATTTCTAAAATTCTATTTCTTTATTCACTTCAGTTCAGATCCGACCAAAATAGGCTTTGATTTGTATACATTATGTATATTATATATCTTATACATTATGTATATTATACATTATGTATATTATATATGTTAAATATATGTTAAGTATGTTAAATATATGTTAAGTTCTTCTAAATATATGTTAAGTTCTTCCTCTTCCTTGGCGAGAGCGCACACGCGTTCTGTTCGATCTATTTCTTTATTTCTCCATGAATCGTATGCTTGTTACAATAGCGACAAAATTTTCTCAATTCTAATCGACCAGGCGTATTGTGTCGATTCTTTTGAGTAATATATCTAGAAATACCTGGCGATTCTTTATTGACATCATTTCGGGCACAACTGGTACATTCCAAAATAACTATGACTCTGACATCTTTACCCTTGGCCATGAACCTCCTTTGAATTTTGGATCGGCTTAACTCTTCTATTTTCGATCCGAGCTGAAGAAGAAGAAAAGAACAAAAAAAATCGATAGAAGTTACTAACTAGAAATGGAATTTCTAAGTATTTCGTTGCAATTATCATTTCATTATATAATGATAATTAATATTATATTAATGGAGTAACAATTTTACTAGAATAATAAAGTAATAATTTAATGGAGTAATAATTAAATAATACAATTTCTTTCTAACTCTCAATTGTTCCTATCCTAAATCTCAATATTTTATTAATATTTATTTTATTTATTATTTAAGTTAAATATCTTCTTTCTATGCTATGATTTCGTGGAACTCGCCGTAGACTGGATCCACATTTTCATTTCTGTTCTCCAAAATTCGATCTTCGATCTACCACATTTTTGCTGAGGTTCAATACACTTTTTTCTTTTCCTTCCTATCCTAAAGAACTGAAAAAATAGGGGCGAAATTCGAAATTTTAGTCACGTGGAATTGTATCTCTAATTTTCTTCATTTCTTCGCATATCAATCAATAACTAGAATTAAAAAAAGGGGAATGACAAGGCATCCGGAAATAACCGATTAATTTCTATCAATAGGCCTGCTAAAGACCCAAACCATAGAGTACTTAGCACAGGTGCCACGGAGAGATATGTTTTTATATCTCGCATTGAAAATCCTCCTTCTATTATGGATTGTAATACATATATGGTCAGATGCTGTAGTTCAAGATCATTTGTATTTTTTTACACGGAATTCCTAACTAAACAGGATTCCTAACTAAATAGATATGTACAATGAAGCAATAGATTTTTTCTTTTTTGTAAAAGAAAAAAAATCTAATCCCTTGTTCCTGAGCATTACTGATAAATATTAACTTTTTTATACGTTAGGTTTCAGATGTATATAATTCTTTTATTATATGAAACCAAAAAGAAGAAATGACAAGAAAATTGTATATAGATGGAGGAGAAAATGACGATATGGAAAACAAGACAGGGATTTTGTACAATGAAACTGTACAACAATTTTGAAAAGGGATGTAGCGCAGCTTGGTAGCGCGTTTGTTTTGGGTACAAAATGTCACGGGTTCAAATCCTGTCATCCCTACCTATTACTTCTCCCATGGGCAGTAACGAGGGATTCATTGAGATCGATTAAAATTGGACATAATCTTCCGGTCTTGCATACTATATGTATGCAAGACGTATTGGGGGTAGAAAAATTACTTTTCTTTACAGTACAGTCGTATCTCCTGTCATAAGGATAAGAAAGCGCTCTTAGTTCAGTTCGGTAGAACGCGGGTCTCCAAAACCCGATGTCGTAGGTTCAAATCCTACAGAGCGTGATTCGGTTTATTTGATGTCGAATCACAATAAAATAATTAATAATTTAACAAAACAAAAAGTTGAATTGTAACTTGAATTTGACCTCCTTCCTGCAGGAGGTCAATCAAAAAAAGAAAGAAATATTACTCAATCAAAGGTCCAACTGATCACCACGTCTATATTGTCAAATATGCGGTTACGAATAATCCTGCTAAAGTAATAGGAATTAGACCTAAGACGATTCCAAATAGAAAAACTTCAATCATTTCGGTTTGTTTAAGGGGATAAAAAGAAAGGTAAGATCTATCCCTAAATATTAATCTGAATTATCCGTGAATCTCAATGACCAAGAATTGGCAATTGATGTGAGAAAGAACCATAGAATACCCGGAATCTCAGAGAAATATTCGTTTTTATCAATTTTTCATTCAATTCATTTCAAATAAGTCGTATCTTGTTCAAACCAATGAATAGAGCTGAGGTTATAGTTAAAGCAGCCAGTAGAAAACCGAAATAACTAGTTATAGTAAGCATGAAAGAGCTAAATTAGATATGTTCTTTTGCTACATATGTTGATAAACACTTACCTAAGTTTCAATTTTTACAAAATACGACGGCAAGAAAAAATCAATTGACAGAATTAGTTTAGTTCCAATTGAAAATTCTGGATTCATCAGTCATTATAGATAAGACTAACTAAGAGTGACATAGGTAGAAAAATTCGATTCATCTGCTGTGACATTGACCGATCCTATGATTCGGAATCAACAGATTCATTGTGGAATTTGTGAGTTGAATAAAGTATTTGTGAGTTGAATAAAGTAATAGTAAAAGTAAGTAAAATATAAAGTATAAGTAAAAGTAATAGTAATTAAGAACTGTGCCGTGTAACTTCATTCAAAACTTAAATTACTTATGGACTTATACTTAAATATTAAATAAAATATTAAATAAAATATAAGTAATTTAAGTAATTTTGGAATAAAAGAATTGGATTTGAAAATTCCATTTAATCATTTCCTTTCTATTTCAATAGGATCTAATCCTTTTTGGAACGAACGGCCTGATACTATTTACCTTTTATTTATTTTAACTCATTGGACTCAGTACAGTAATAGGTTGCTTAATTGCCCATAACATAATATTTCGAATGAAAAGAAAAGGTGTCCCACGATCTATCGAAAAAAATAAAACCTTTACTCTATTTTTCATTTTTATATTTTTATTCTTTTTTTTCAGGTCCAACTCGATTCAAAGACGAACAACTTCCATTATCCTTTTAGATTCTATATTCTGTCTTTCCATATCATGGAGTTCCATACTTCTAGTTTGGTCAAGAAAGAACCTTTGTTTTGGATCTAATACAATAACGGTTGCATCACGAATATGGATTGTTCCAACTGGGTTCTGTTTCTTTCATGTTCTGTTTCTTTCACTAATATAGTATATACTATTGTATTTTGTATTACAGTATATTTATTGTATTATACGACCAACCAATTACTTGAAATAAAAAGATTTGAACAAAAAAACTTTTAACCAAAAAATGGGTTTATTATAGATTTCGCATACATATAATTGAATTGTGTGAATATTATAATATGCTTCATAAATTATTAGAAACCATCGATTCACGCTTTTCCAAGATCTTTACTTTCTATTATGAATCCAATAATGGAAATCTTATAAGGAATTTGAGTAATTTTCTATTGATCTATTGAATAACATAGAGTTATGCATAGACAAGGAACAAAAAAAGAAGAAAAGAATTATGTAGCATTTCGGTACCGATCGAGACTGCGTTGCTGTGCCAGAGGAAGGATAGCTATACTGATTCGGTATACTTGAAATAAACCTTTGGTACAAAATTGACGATCTCACAAAGATGCAATATCAGTAGTTTTCCATTTACTGATCCATCTTCAAGGAATCGATTCCCTTTTTTGAATGTACAAAAATTTGTGGAGCTCAGAATGTCTGGAAGCACGGGAGAACGTTCTTTTGCTGATATTATTACCAGTATTCGATACTGGGTCATTCAATAGCATTACTATACCTTCCCTATTCATTGCGGGTTGGTTATTCGTCAGTACGGGTTTAGCTTACGACGTGTTTGGAAGTCCTCGGCCAAACGAGTATTTCACAGAGAGCCGACAAGGTATTCCATTGATAACCGGCCGTTTTGATTCTTTGGAACAACTTGATGAATTTAGTAAATCCTTTTAGGAGGCCCCCAATGACCATAGATCGAACCTATCCAATTTTTACAGTGCGATGGTTGGCTGTTCACGGACTAGCTGTACCTACCGTTTCTTTTTTGGGGTCAATATCAGCAATGCAGTTCATCCAACGATAAACCTAATTTGAATTATAGAGCTATGACACAATCAAACCCGAATGAACAAAATGTTGAATTGAATCGTACCAGTCTATACTGGGGTTTATTACTCATTTTTGTACTTGCTGTTTTATTTTCCAATTATTTCTTCAATTGAAAGAAAGAAAGAGAATAGTAGGAATTCTCTTATCCCATTCGGAAAGATACCATCCTCATAATTATCCATGACTGTTTTTGTCTCTAGCACGACCATTTGAGAAAATGTGGAGGAAAGTAGGGGAAATGGCCGATACTACTGGAAGGATTCCTCTTTGGCTGGTTGGTACTGTAACTGGTATTCCTGTGATCGGTTTAATAGGTGTTTTCTTTTACGGTTCATATTCTGGTTGGGTTCATCTCTCTAGTAATCGGATAAACCGGATTGTAGACATGAAAGAGTAAGAAAAGAACTCAACGGGACCTTACCCTCCTTTGTCTAATTAGAGCGATAAGGTCCCGTTGAGTTCTTTTCTTACTCTTATAGGAAGATTATGATCTATTCCATAACATACAAATTGGCCAGTCAACATAATCAAAATATTATATTCGTAGAATGAAATGACAAAACGGATCCTTTGCTCTGATGTTTCAAACCACTCTATTCTTTTGTTTCTTAATAATGTTTTTGAAGAATTGAAATCTATTGATTGATTCATAGTCTCTGTTCTTCCTTTCCTCCATAATATTAACTCTTATGAAGAAACAAGAAAAGAGTAATCAATGGATTTTCTGAATAATACAATATTATATAGATTTCTACGCATGAGACATCCTGCAAATAATTTCTATACTAAACTACTAATAGAACTTACTCTATAGAACTTACTCTATAAAACTCTATAATATAATTTGTTTGAATAATTTCTCTTGAATAATTTCTCTAAGTTAAAAGTTTAAGTTAATTGAAGAAGTTCTATTTGCTCAATCAATTATTCCCCTAATCCTTTCTCTCTTTTTGTTTGTCCACAACTTCCTATGAATCTAACCAAAAGAGTTCTGGTGGACCCGAAAAGAAGGAATGGTAATCTTTGACGAACAGGAGAAAAAATCATTATTATTTCGATATAAGACGACACAAGAAAAAGGATTTTCCGCCCTTTTCTTGTGTCGAATAGAAGACTCGTAAGACTAGTAATCCCTCCTAAAAGGATTTCTTTCTTTCATTTTTCCCATCCTTGCTCTGTATTCTCTTTCTTTGTATGTCTATTGTCTATTACTAAGAATAGGATACAAGTAATGAATTCCAGACATCCCGCAAAACGAAAAAAAAGTATAAACAAAGCAACCAAAAAGGTTTACAGATTTTTTGATCATACATAATTGTATGGATCAAAAAAAATTCGGCGCTTTTTACCAACTTGATGTTAAGGAATCTCTGCACCTAGAAATTCATTTCGTACAATTGAACCTTTTCAAACTGTTTCTTTTTAAGAACCAAAAAAACTTGTGCCAAAATAACAGATGCCAAGAAGAACAAAAGACCTTGGACCCGTAATGGGTCTTGAAGCACTATTTCTGCATCTCCCTGACCAAAGCCTCCCACATTGGGATTGCTTGTTAATGGTTGATCAAGCTTGATGGATTCACCCTCTGAAACAAGAAGTTCTGGTCCTGGAGGTATTAATATCAACCACTTGATGTCCATCCGATGCATCAACTATGGTTATTTCATATCCCCCTTTTTCTTTACGTACTATTCTGCTTACTATACCTGCTGATGTAGCATTATAGACTGTATTGTTACTTTTGCTACCATCAGGATAAATCTGACCCCTTCCTCTGTTCCCACCTACGTATATGGGATATTTTAAGAAGTGAACGTCTTTCTTCGTAGCAGGGTCGGGGGAAAGAATGGGAAAGACGATTTCACTATATTTCTGACCGGGAACAGGACCTATCACAATAATATTTCTTTTGTTGGGACGATAACTCTGAAAAGACAGATTTCCTATCTTTTCTTTCAACTCAGGAGAAATACGATCAGGGGGGCTAATTCGAATCCGTCGGGTAAAATGAGAACAGCCCCCACATTCAAAGTCCCCTTTTTACCATTAGCAAGAACTTGTTTCAGTTGCTTATCATAAGGGATTCGAACAACTGCTTCAAATACAGTATCAGGAAGCACAGCTTGCGGAACTTCAATATCCACGGGTTTATTAGCTAAATGGCAATTGGCACATACAATTCGTCCCGTTGCTTCTCGCGGGTTTCATAACCCTGCTGCGCAAAAATGGGATATGCATTTGAAATAGATGCCCGAGTTATTACATATATCATGATCGATACAGAAATGGATCGAGTCATCTCTTCCTTTACCCAAGAAAAAGTATTTTTATTTTGCATGTCCAATCATTGATCCCCGAATTTCTACAATAAATTAGATAGGTAGCTAGTATAGTTCCCTATACACGAGTCTGTCATTGTACTGGAATAATTGTACTGGAATATAGGACGAATACCTTGAACAGATAAAAGTATAAAGAATTAAGTCAAATTGAAAATACTTTCTTTATACACGAAGAAAGATTCTGATTTGATTGATATAATATAGATCAAATGAGTTCTTTATTCATTCATTGAATGATAAATTACTACAAGCGAAGGAGATACACGATTTAAAAAAAGGAAGATCCAATATTTCACAATTGTATCTAGAATAACTGGAAAAGTGGAAACAAGACCAGATATAATTTGATCGTTATGATCCAATCCAAATCGTTGTAGACCGAACCAATCATTAGTTCCCAACCATGGGTCG
>NW_027021322.1:0-34703 GCF_036884655.1 Musa acuminata AAA Group | reverse complement strand
AAGATCAGTATGAACGTGACATCTATTAGTAGATCAGTATAAGTGATCTACTAAGTTCACATGTATTATGTGTTGTTGGTGGGTTGGATCAAACCTTAACCCGATGCCTAAACACGGGTTGAGCCCAAATCCGAGCCTACAAAAACCTTTGCAGCTTTGGTTTCACCACAGATTTGGACTAGAGTTAGCCCATGGCATCTGTGTCGACCCAAGTTTTCACTGTTCATATTTCCATGTATTCTGCATAGGTTGGCCCATTTATTTTGACTTATTTTATGAGTTTGGCCCTAATTGATTCCTAAATTAGATCCGAACCGAACCAATTTATTTGATTTTGATCGGTTTAAAGTGCTTCTGAATTTAAACTCATTTGACCCATATTAGACCTAATCAATTCTTCTAAGTTAGACGAAGTTATGATAGATTCAAAACTAATCTTATGAGGATTATTAGTTGGTTAAATTAAATTTATTTTAATTAAGCTCGATTTGAATCGGTTGGACCAATTCAACTATGATTTAGGTCGATCAAGAGTTAATTAAAGTATGATTCTTGATGTTGATAGATCATTTATAAGTTTTGAGGTGTCGAGATTGATTTACAAGTTTGATTATAATTTCTTGATAGATGAATGATGTACTCGGATCTTCATTAGTCATGCCTCACATGGTAAGAACTTTGGGGCCATCATCACATGGTGGGTAGCATTCATCGGATGGATTCCCATATATGAACCCTTTATTATAATTTTTTTAATATATATATATATATATATATATATATATATATATATATTTTTTTTTTTACTTTGATGGATAAGAAATATTATTTTATTTACTACTGGGAGTATGATATGAATTTCATCTATGGTTGGGAGAGACTCAAGCCCAAGAGCATCTTCATTTGTTGTTAAGAATATATTTTATTAGATATATACTCTCTCGTATTGAAAAGTACATACATACATCCTCGCTAGATCCCTAGAGGGGTCAATTAAAAAAATATTTATAATTAATTAATATTATATGAAATTTTCAAAATATTATATTTTAGAAAAATATTACTGTCAATTAAATTTATTTAAAAAATAATCTTAGTTTTAATGCATTATAATCAGAAAAACAAACTCTTATTTCCTTCCTTTTACTACTATCCAAACAAATTATGTTAATTAAAAAATATATTTATAATTAACCTTCTCTATAAGATAACCTATTCTCGTTAGCAATTAAGATTATATTCTATCGGATCCATACTTTCTTACATAAATGCTGAAAAGTATATACTTGCATTCTCTCTATATGATAACTTTCTCAAAAACACCGATGGTATTTCTCATATTTTGCTCTCAACTCTTATCATAGTCTACAGATACTTGAGAAATAAGAAAAGGCATACCTTAATTTTTAGGATTGTTTACTTTTAGGAAAAAAATTTCTCAAATCAAGATCTCTTGTTCTCCTAGGATATTAACTCCAAAAATTTTAAATTATTTTAGAATCGCAACATGGTATAATTTCATAGTTTTGTTGCATGCATTTTGTTCTCTAGATTGATGATGAACAAAAAAAAAAAGTAGAAGTCAAATAACATTTAGGTAGGAATTCAAAAACTCTTTTAATGTTCTTCTTCTGTCAAGGGCAGAAGGTGATATCGTAGTTAGCCCCCACACAGGTGAAGGTGCTGGTCCTATCATCATAAGCATAACTATATGCTTGAGGACATGCATTCTTGACGATCTGGGAGTAGTAGGAGGGCTTGCAAGTGTCCGGGCTACCGTACTGGCCCCTGCAGCAGTACTCGTCCGTGTTGAAGGCTAAGCATGCGCTCTTGCACCCCACCACGCCCCCGTCCGGCGCTGTTATCCGCAACTCCTGGGGGCACAGCGCGTTGACGTTCACCGGGCACGACGTGCTGTTGCAATTCGACCCCCCGCTGGGAACGACCAACACCGGCAAGCTGAAGCCGTCGACGCAGCTCACGTCGTAGAAATCCTTGCCTCCGTCGCCCTGCAGGGTGAACTCGATGAGCGTGGTCGGCGGCGCTCCTCCCGCCCCATTGCACGCCACCTGCCCAGTGCCGCAGTCCCCGGTGATGCACGAGAATTTGCCCGCCGAGTCAGTGGAACACGTTTGCCGAGCCCACAGCCGGCCTCCCCAGGCGGGTGGCGCATCCAGTGAAAAGGAGGCGCCATTGTCCAGCTGGAATCCGGTCTGGGAAAGAGCACCTTTGTCGGAATTGGCCAACGAGGCAGGCCAAACAGTGAAGGGGCAGTTGTTCTTGAAGCTAAAGGTGGCGGAGTGTGCGCCTGAAGAAGCATCAACAAGTGTCATGCATGAACGAATGACATAACAACGTCAAGGGAAGGCATACATAGAACCAATGATCACGGACCTGAGATCAGGATGGCGACGAAGAAGGCGAGAGAGACGAGTCGTGGTTGCGCCATAGACGAAGGCTGCGAAGAATTGAGAGGAGTTGGGATGAGATGAAATGTCGAAGTCAGGGATGATTTATAGCGGAGCCAACGTTGTGCGCATGGATTGTTATTATTCATGATGTCTAAGTTAGTTAGGTCCGCCAAATATTGGATTGGATTGCCATCCAAAATGGGAAGGTGGATAATATGGTTTCTATTTATTCTAACATCCCCAAAAAAAATCTATGTTATAATAGAAATGCATTAATCGCATTAATCGCAATGGGAAGGTGGATAATATGGTTTGATAGATATATCATATATAATAGAAATGCATTAATCGCATAGTCGGAATATTCTTTTTTATCATGAGTGAATGCATAGTACACAAGGAGGGGCACCTTGGTCACTCAATCACTTTGGACACTTTTTTTCTAGATGCGCAAGAGTTTTGCTTTCGACTTGGTCGATTGCACTAGGTGCTTCAGATGTTTTTCTTCTAGATAGATTTAGACGAACGCAACGTGCCTTTGTTGACCTGCTAAGATTTGGCAAATCTTACGAAACTTGTAGTGTTGATGTGAGCAACAAATTATTATCATCTTGGTGTTGAGACTCTCTTATGTTTAAAAAAAGATTAAACCTAAAAAATTAATTAACTCTTTGTTGTACCTTCGATTAACCCTTCTCGACTTGAGTCGTATTATCGTCTTATCGATTTGAGCATGTCATGTGCATGACTTCACTAAGTCAAAGTGATCATCTTGATTATGGTCATGAGGGACTTTGAGGTGCAGAGCAGTCAGAGAAAGTTTCGAAGATCCAACTAGAAGACACAATCATCTCCAAGTTATTTTAAAGGCACATCCAACATAACATTATGGTCAACTTGTTGACGACCATCTCGAGGACATGACTAACTTGAAGAAAAAAACAATTGAAAGTTATAGTTGACCTGAAAGCATGATTGTCTTGAGAACATAAGCGACTCGATGGTGCAACCATTTTGAGTGTGAGGTCAACTTGGCGGTGATTGTTTTGAGAGTAGCTCTCTTGAGAATACAATTGTCGTGAAGGATATGCAATCATTTTGACCATATGGTCGACTTGAGAAAGTGATGATATATCATTATTTTCAAACACGTGATGATGATGCCAAGAGATTGGGTTGTCGTCAACTTAGACGAACAAAGGTGTGAATGTCATTTGATTTTGTAATGAGATATAGCTAATACTATATGTCGTCCCCTAAACGACTTGCTTCAGACAATGACAGAGCTAAACTCATGAAAATTGTTGATCTCTACATTATTTATTAGTGTTTTTTTTCTTTTTTCTGACGAGAGGGATTTGGTTATTTATAGGTATGAGAACATCATCTTATCATGATTTAACTCTTATTCGAAAATACTCAATAGGCTTCTACAATGCAATGCTACCCATCTCGCCTAAAGCTAACGATGCATTCATGCAACCCACCACCCTCCTGTCTTGTAAGAAAGACAACAGTTAACTCCTTTGGGCACAATCAATCGTGTTCACGCCGATCGACATCCTGCTGAATTCTAACGAAATCTACAAGATTATAGATAACCCTCGATGTGGCTCTTATCATAGATAACCCTTTCCTTGTGGCTCCATAGGTTTAGTTAAATGATCATGGTGTTTGCCAACTGCCGAAGTCACCGTAGAGATGGTGTCACGTCATTGGTCTTTTACTTATGTTGGGCTTTTATATATATTGATTTTATTCTTTCGATCGAGGCATTCAACGACATGAGACTGCCAAATTGGATTTATAATTTAGTCGGAGAAAACATCTGTGTTAATGGTGGCGAGCGCAACTGATCATACATCATCGAGGCAAAGCATCACGTTATTATATGGAAAGACATATGTATATTATATATCAATGAAATATATGAACGTAGGAATGTTAGAAAGATGGTGTAGAAGCAAAGAATGATTGATTATCCTTGCAAAATGGTACGTACCTAATGATATACTGGAAGTTGAAAATGGTGGGAATGGTAGGATCAAGTCAGGTCATCATGTGTAATAGATGGTGACGAGAGATATGATGTCCGAATCAACCCGATTTGATTCAAACCCAAGTACATAAAAAGTCCTCTAACGTGACTAATGGAGTTTGGAGGCTCGCTTGATGCTTTATTTATATGAAGACCAAAATTGGATGGGTTTCATGACCTCTTTGATACTTAAATTAATTTATAAATAAAAAATAAAAATAATAATTTGTATTAGGCTAATGTTCACGTGGCTCAATTGTTAACTAGGGCCTTGTCCTTCTCGTGTTGACTATATTATTATATGTCGAGCCATGATTAGGTAAGTATTTTTTTTTTTTTTTTGTCTCTCCCTAAGACTTACTTTGAAAGTTCTCTCGAAGAGGTTCGGAAGTGTGGCCATATGTTGGCTCAACATATGGGTAACTAGTGTATCGAGTGACCACCGTTGATGCTTGACCTGAAGAGAATGCATCGAGCAACCTTCGATGCTTTACCTAAGAATGACACATCAGACAACTTTTGAAGCTTTGCCTGAAAAAAGGCACATCAAGCAACCTCTTATGTCTTGCTAGAGAAGGATATATCAAGCATATTTTGGTGCTTAGCCTAAGAAGAGCATATCAAGAATATTTTAATGCTTAGCCCGAGAATAATATATCAGGTGCATTTGGATACTTAGCTTGAGAAGAATAGATCAAATGCATTTGAATGCTTAGCCTAAGGAGGGTACATCAGGTTCACTTTGATGCTTAGCCTCAAAAGAATGTACTGGGCAATAGAGGAGATGATATCACCCAAACCACTTTGATAGGTTATATTGAGTAGTCAAGAGATGATACTACTCGAACTATTAGTACTATTAAGAAACTTATGTTGGGAGGTAGAGTATCTTGGTTGATTAGTCTATCTATTCGCTTCGGATGATGAAGGGTGGATGTGCCTTATTAGTTGATCACTATCTTTTAGTACCTAAGTTTAAAAGTTTCTAGTGTAACTCTATCCAAGTTTCTACTAGTAATTCTTGGTGTCATCATCATTAGACTCTCATACCACATCTTCAATTCCCCATTAACGATCTATGTGATGCCAACTACCTAGGGTAGGGGTGTCATGTAGGTCTCCATCTTGGTATTACTAGTTACAAGTGTCATACTAGCCAATCATATGAGTGATGATACTTGTAATATACTGAATAATTGTTGTTGTTATTATTATTATAAATTTTTTTCACTTTATATTGGATGATGAATATATTATGATGTCCTTAGATCTGTGCAATGAGAACTGGATCATAATGAGATCATGATAATGAAACCAATTCGTCTTTAAACATAAACCTTAAATATTTTCGGTCATAAGTTACTCGAGAGGGATATCAAGATAACTGGATAGACCGATGTATTATATACCCATTCATATGATGGAGATAGTTTGTCTCATAGCTACTTGTGTGGGGATACTAGGAATATAGTGTAGGTACTTATTAGAGAATGAGTTCACTAAATGATCTACTTACGGAATATTGGATAGTTAATAATACTTCATCGTCAGATAACGATTCTGTAATCCTAATTGTGTATTTAGTCCTTAGACTTCAGACGCCAAGGATGTGTTGTTTGAGTACTTCATTTTTTGAGACCAAACCTATAGATCTGGAAGTTCCGGATCTAGTACAAACGGTCATTAGGAATAATAGCTAACCTTACGAAGGCAATTGAGTGTCAATAGAGAATCATCCACTCTCGGTATCATGAGAGAAATATCTCATATGTTTTCACTCTTATGGACATGGTTAGAAGTATAATAAATTATTATTCTATACCTTAGTCAATATGGGCTGAAGCTCTTTGGATAGTTATGTATATCTTAAATAAGATTTCTAGTAAATCAATTCCATCGATTCTATTTATATTATAAAATGATTAAAAATTTAATTTGAGAAATCTACATATTTAGGATTATCCTACAAAGATAAATCTTCAATTCACATGAAAGAAAATTAAATCCAATAACTATTTTTATGTATTTTATTAGTTATCTAAAAAAAATTAAAGAGTTATAAATTATATTGTCCTAATCATAGTACATGAATAGTATAATATAGTAATATAAGATTCTTAGAAAATGATAAAATTAGTGCGAGTAAAAAAATTTTAAAAATTAATTTTGATATAGAGGATATACTTGATACTCCTTTATCATTTTCTATTCGAGATGTTATTGTTTCTCAAATCACTGAATGAAATATTGAATGTGAATAATAAAATAATATTAATAAATTCACACATGATGTTGATGTCACTACTAATGATCTTATAAGACAATCACAACTTGTAGTTTTGAAAAGATTTCAAAGGGGAAGATATGTAATTTTTTATGATTATGTGATGTATCTACGTTAATCAAATTATGATATAGGAATAAAAAATGATTCTAATATAATGATTCTGAAAGATGATATGATACAATAAAAAAAGAGTTGAAATTGATGGGTGTTTGGAAACTTATTAAATTATCTAATAAATATAAACTAGTAAGTTGCAAATGGGTCTTGAAAATAAAATGTGACTTAAGGGATAATATCGAATGAAAAAGTTATATTTCTGACCAAAGGTTTTTCTAAAAAGAAGTTATCGATTACATTGAGATATTTTCTTTAGTTTTTAAAAGAGACTTATTGAGGATCGTTATAACATTAGTAGCTTATTATAATTATAAGTTTCACTATATAATATGAAAATAATATTTCTTAATCGAGATCCAAATGAGAAAATCTACATTAAACAACTTAAAGGATTAGTAGAAAATGGCAAGAAAAATTGGGTTTGCAAACTTAAAACATGTATTTATGGTCTTAAATAAGCTTCCAAACAATAATATACAAAGTTTTATAACACTATTACTTTCTTCATATTTAAAAAAATACTATTGATATATATATATATATATATGAAAGTCAATAGGAGTAAGTTTATTATATCAGTCTTATATGTGGATAATATTTTGCTTGGTAATAGTAATTTTTAATATCGTTGATATGAATGAGATAGCTTATTATTATTATTAAGATATTCAAGTATAGATTTTAATGATTATTAGGACTGTATAAGAAAAATATAAGATATTTGATATACAGTCAAAACTAGTGTACAAAAAATGACATGAAAATAAATCAAATGAAAGATATTTTTCTACATGTGCAGTTGAAAGTCGATTATATACTCAAGCTTGTACAAAATCATATATCAGTTTTGCAGTAAGAATGATAGGTAGATACCAAAACAATCCAAGAATGTAACATTGAAAATATATAAAGAAAATGATGAAATATATATAGAGAACGAAAGACTATAATGCTTAATAAAGAAGATCAAATCAACTTAAAGTAATAGGATATTTAGATATTGATTTTATAAATTATCATGACAATAGGAAGTCCACTTCATAATTTTTATTCATGTTAGTTGGAGGGGTAATTTTTTGAAAAAAATACAAAGCAATTCTTTATTGTATCATCAATAATGAAAGCTGAATTTATAATATGCTTTAATGTTATAAATCAAGTTGTATAGTTTTAAAATTTTATCTTAAGACTCGATGTGGTTGATGTTAGGATCGGAGCGGCACTAAGAGGGGGGGGTGAATTAGTGCAGCGGATTAAAACTTCGGTTTTAGAAAATCTTTCGTACGATAAGAACGGAACTTGAAAAGCTTAATCTTGAAAGCGTATTCTTAAATATGTGCAGCAAAAGTAATAAGGAACTTAAAGCATATAAGAAGGTTTGCAATAATGTAAATAGCAATAATGAAATGCAAACCAAGAATCACGCCGATTTTAGAGTGGTTCGGTCAAATGACCTACTCCACTTGCGAGGCCCCTCTTCGATGAGGCTCCCACCTTCCACTAGCAAGTCTCTTAAAATGGAAGGGTAAATACCTCTCTTACAACTCTTTACAAGCGGTTCACTCTCTTACAGATTTTCGAGAAGAGATGAGGTGAACACTAGCAAATTGAAAAGAAGACAAGCTAACACTTTTCTAAGACCTTTCTCTCAAACTTTTGCTACACAAAAAGTTGTATTCTCTGCTGAGTTTTGAGGGGTATTTATAGCCTCAAGAGGATTCAAATTTGGGCTCCAAATTTGAATTCTCTTTGGTTTCCCGATGCTGGCGGTGCCACCGCCCAGCGCTCGGGTGCTGGGCGGTGCAACCGCCCAGCCCAGGAGGTGTCACCGCCCAGCTCTCGGGTGCTGGGCGGTGCCACCGCCTACAGTGTTTTCAGCTCGACTACAGTGTTTTCAGCCACTAGTTGGGCTTCAATCTTGGCCTAAACTAGTCCGAACTCGGGCCCAATTGGCCCCTAACCAGGATATAGGATTATCTTCTTAATCCTAATCCTAATTACAAGTGAACTACATAACAAAACATATCCTAAGCAATTTTATCAACCGCGAACGTCAAGTCTTGTTCCGGCGAGCTTTCCGACGAACTTCTTCCGACGGGGTCCAAGCACGCTCCTGAACTTGTGATGACTTTAATGAGTAGCCGAGACTTCTCGGTGATCTCTGCGAACCTCCGATGATCTCTTCGGTGAACTTCTAACAGGTTCCCGATTTCTTCTCGGTTGGTTCCATCAGCATCTCCGACGATTCTTCGGACTCTTAAATGTTCATCGAACTTGACTCCGGTATTCTTGCTTTGTGTTTTCTGGTTATCGTAGTTAATCCTGCATACTTAACTCAATAATATGGATTAGATCAAATAACTCATCAATTGATTTTATCATCAAAATCCGAGATTCAACAATCTCCCCCTTTTTGATGATGACAATCAATTGATGACGGAGTTAAACGTAACTCCCCCTATCTATATGCCATATTATGAGAAGATAAAACACTTCAATTTCATCCATTGAATTCAAGTATAAATCGATAAGCTCTAACCGTAGAACTTATCGTTATTCTTATTAAGCATAATGTAAATGCGAAACTTTGATGAAAATCTTTTTCAAGTCGAAAGATAAGAGACAAATTTTACTATGACAAGAGATAAAGATTTTCAACTTGAATTGCATGATTATACATTTTAGACATGCATTCAATATGATCAATCAATCTTAAGATATTTTCAAGGATTTTGCAATTCATATTTTGGCATGCTATTAAGAATGATACAAGTCATCTCTTTTCTCCCCCTTTGTCATCAACAAAAAGGGAAATGAGACTTGAAGCACATATTTTGTCATACAACGATTTTATCATTGAAAAATTAAGTATGCAAAAATATTTACGCAGAGTTCATTTTAGAGGAAAATTCAGCATGCATTCATATTATCTAATCTCTTCTTTCTATAAATAACAGAAATTGTAGATGTACAAGAGAGAGATTGGGATAAAAATTCAAGTAGTAATCTCACGAAGTCAAGATCATAATTCGAATACAAACTCATTTAAATCGTTAAATACATTAGAATCTCAATATTGCTTTTCAATTATCATATAAGGCATTTAAAGGATTTTGAAACATAGGAGAATGATTAATTTAAGCATACAATGTTTCAATCAAATTCAAGTCATGAATGCCAATACTTTCATATTTATCAATTCATGAATGCCAAAAGATATTATTTGTGATTCCAATTTTGCAAGATCAAGGTTATGATTTAGATAAAACTTATTTAAATCAAATTTCTAACTTGAAATTCATAATCAAGTCATCAAAATCGATTTCGAGATTTCACAACATGTCATATGGAATTTGAAGGAGAAGGATTAGATTCACCGAGAGATTGAAAGAAGATGAAAAACTTTACAGAAAATCCAATCAAACAAGTTTATTGTTTAGGGACAATTTAACATACCTAATTCCCTTCTAATGAATTCAAATTGGTCTTCATTCAAGGCTTTTGTGAATATATCTGCTAATTGATGCTTTGTGTCAATGAATTCTAGAACAACATCATTGTTAAGGACATGATCGCGTATGAAATGATGCCTAACGTCGATGTGCTTAGTTCTAGAATGCTGAATTGGATTTTTAGTAAGACATATGGCACTAGTATTATCACATTTTATGGGAATATTTTTAAAGTGAATTCCATAGTCTTCTAATGTGTTTTTCATCCAAACAACTTGTGCACAGCATGCACTTGCAGCAATGTATTCGGCTTCCGCCGTAGATAGTGCTACTGAATTTTGTTTCTTGGAAGTCCAAGAAACAAGTGCATGTCCTAAAAATTGGCATGTTTCGGATGTACTTTTTCTATCTATTCTACATCCGCCAAAATCGGCATCCGCATAAGCCATTAAATCAAAATTTTCAGATTTTGGATACCATAAACCTAAATTTGGAGTTCCTTTAAGATACCTAAATATTCTTTTAACACTTTTAAGATGAGATAGTTTAGGATTTGATTGAAACCTAGCACAAAGTCCTACACTAAACATGATATCTGGTCTAGTCGCGGTAAGGTAGAGTAGACTACCTATCATACCCCTATATGTTTTTTGATCGAAATTTTCACTAATTTCATCCATATCTAACTTAGTCGCAATACTCATAGGGGTGTTTATTGCTTTTGAATTATCCATGTTAAATCGTTTTAACAATTCTAACGTATATTTAGATTGGTTAAGAAATATACCATCCTTAAGTTGTTTGATTTGTAATCCTAAAAAGAAAGTTAATTCCCCCATTAAACTCATTTCGAATTCATGACTCATAGATTTGGCAAATGATTCACATAGTGATTCATCCGAAGAGCCAAAAATAATATCGTCAACATAAATTTGCACAATAAGAAAATTATTTTCAAAATGTTTAATAAACAATGTAGTATCAACCTTGCCTTTGGTAAAATTATTTAAAATAAGAAAGGAATTAAGCCTTTCATACCAAGCTCTAGGAGCTTGTTTCAAGCCATAGAGAGTCTTAGTCAATTTGAATACATGATTAGGAAAAAGAGTATTTTCAAATCCGGGAGGTTGTTTGACATATACTTCTTCGGAAATAAAACCATTCAAGAAGGCACTTTTGACATCCATTTGAAATAGTTTAAAATTATAACTACTAGCATAGGCAAGGAGCATCCTTATGGCTTCTAATCGAGCCACGGGAGCGAAGGTTTCTTCGTAATCGATACCTTCTTCTTGGTTGAAACCTTTGGCCACTAATCTAGCCTTGTTTCTAACCACGATACCATTTTCGTCTTGCTTGTTTCTAAAGACCTACTTAGTACCAATGACTAAATGGTCACTAGGTCTAGAAATAAGCTCCCACACCTTATTTCTCTCAAATTAATTTAATTCCTCTTGCATTGCAATAACCCAAAAATCATCTTTTATGGCCTCGTCAATGCACTTAGGTTCGATTTGAGAGAGGAAGGCGGCATTAGCATAAAAATTCTTGAAAGAGGAACGAGTTTGAATCCCTTTAGATGTATCCCCTATAATTAGCTCCTTTGGATGAGCATCTATATACTTCCATTCCTTAGGTAAGGAAATTTCGAAAGAAGGTGCATCCAAGTTGCTATTTTGAGGAAGGGGTTCATTTAAATTCAAATTATCAAAACCAAGATCATCGTCAAAATTATTTTTCTTAAAATTTGAGACTTCGTTAAAGACTACATGAATAGACTCTTCAATTACTAAGGTTCTTTTATTAAAAACCCGAAAAGCTTTCGAAACGGAAGAGTAACCAAGAAAGATGCCTTCATCGGATTTAGCATCAAATTTTCTAAAGGCATCCCTTTCATTTAAAATAAAGCATTTACAACCGAAAACTTTAAAATAGGAAATATTTGGTTTTTTGTTATTCCATAATTCATAGGGAGTTTTTGATAAGGAAGGTCTTATTAGGACTCTATTCATGATGTAGCAAGCCGTATTTACGGCTTCGGCCCAAAAATACTTAGGTAAACTATGTTCATTTAACATAGTTCTTGCCATTTCTTGTAGGTTTCTATTTTTTCTTTCAACTACTCCATTTTGTTGGGGATTTCTCGGAGTGGAGAAGTTATGATTGTATCCATTAACTTCACAAAAATTTTGAAAGTCATGGTTTTGAAATTCGTCACCATGATCACTTCGTATTGATGAAATCATGAAACCTTTTTCGTTTTGAGTGAGTTTACAAAATTTAGAGAAACACTTGAAACAATCACTTTTGTGAGTTAAGAAATAGGTCCAAGTGTATCTAGAGTAGTCATCCACAATCACAAAAGCATATTTGCTTTCACCTAGACTTGTTGTATCAATTGGTCCAAATAAGTCCAAATGGATCAATTGTAACGGTCTAGTGGTGCTAATTTGATTTTTTGGTTTGAAGCTTGTTTTTATTTGTTTCCCTAGTTGACATGCATCGCATACCTTATCCTTAATAAACTTCATATTCGGAATCCCTCGTACTAGTTTTTGAGATGAGATTTTAGATATTGTTTTCATGCTTGCATGACCTAATCTCCTATGCCAAAGCCAAGCATCATCATTTACGGCGGAGAAACACATTTCATTACTTAGTTCATCAAGATTGATGGTATAGACATTATTTTGTTTTAACGCAATCATAGTCATGTTATGATTTGGTTTTTCAATAATGCACATATTTGATTCAAACCTAACGATATAACCTTTATCGCATAGTTGACTAATACTTAAGAGATTGTGTTTCAATCTATCAACTAGTAAAACATCATCAATGGAAAAACTAAATTTGTTACCAATAGTTCCCTTGCCAATGATTTTGCCTTTGTTGTTGTCTCCGAAGGTGGCGTACCATTCTTCTTTGCTAGTGAGCATAGAGAAATGAGATGGATCTCCAGTCATATGTCTTGAGCATCCACTATCGAGATACCATCTCTTGCTCCTAGCTTGTGGGTTTGTCTACAAAAGAGGATGATTTTTAGGTACCCATTTGATTTTGGGTGCCTCAAAAATTGACCCACTAACTTTGTTATTTATTATCGAATCCTTTATAGTTCCTTTAGGAACCCATATTAATTTTTGTGAACTCATTTTCCTAAATGGACATTTGTAGGCAATATGTCCGGATTTGCAACAGAAGTTGCATTGCATATAAGAGGAAACATGTAATGTAGGTCCTTTTATGAAAGTGGTAGGATTTTGATGTAATCCTTTTACAAATCCAATTCCATTTCTATTTGCGATGTGACCCTTGTGTGCAAGGATCATATCTAATCCTTTGCTACCAACCTTAAACTTGTTTAAGGTTTCTTTAAGAAGAAAATTTTCATTTTTTATTGCTTCTAAATGCTCACACTTAGAGCATGGAGGAGTTTGAATATTATCAAACTTATCTTGTAGTAAAGCATGCTCTTTCTTTAAGATACTTAACTTCTTGCTAACAGTTCTACATTCATCAAATAATTCATGAAAAGCGATAGAGAGTTCTTCAAAAGATAAATCTTCATTAAATAAATCACATACCTCTTCTCCTAAAGCCATTAGCGCGTAATGAGCAACTTGCTCGGTGTTGGACTCCTCTTCTTCGGATGCACTTGAATCATCACACGTTGCCTTTAGCGCCTTCTTCTTTGATGTTCTCTTTTTGGCTTGAGGGCAATCGTTCTTGTAGTGTCCCGGTTTTTTGCATTCATAGCAAATCACTTGGTCCTTCTTTTGTTCAAATTTATTTTTTATATTATTTTTAAATTTGTTCTTCCTTAAATATTTTTTGAATTTTTAAGTCAAAAGTACAATGTCATTGTCACTGTCCTCATCACTTGATGTTCCTTTCAAGTGGTCTTCTTGTGATTTGAGTGTCATATCCTTCCTGTTCTTTGGAAGGGGGTTCTCGAGCTCGTCATGAGCTTGACATGTCATTTCATAGGTCATTAGAGACCCAATGAGTTCTTCAAGAGGGAATACTTTAAGGTCTTTGGCCTCTTGAATGACCGTGACTTTTGGATCCCAACTTTTAGGGAGGGATCTTAAGATTTTAGTTACTAGTTCAAAGTTAGTAAAATCTTTACCAAGAGCTTTGAGTCCATTGATGACATCCGTAAACCGGGTGTACATGTCTCCGATGGACTCACTTGGTTTCATTCGGAAAAGTTCGTAAGAGTGCACAAGGATGTTGATTTTGGACTCTTTCACTCGGCTAGTGCCTTCATGAGTGACCTCAAGAGTTCTCCAAATATCAAAAGCCGAATCACAAATTGAAACACGATTAAATTCGTTTTTGTCTAGTGCACAAAACAAGGCATTCATAGCCTTTGCATTTAAAGCAAAAACCTTCTTCTCCGATTCATTCCATTCGCTCATCGGAAGAGAAGATTTTTGAAATCCATTCTCGACAATAGACCAAAGCTCAAAGTCCATAGAAATGAGGAAGATCCTCATGCGAGTCTTCCAATATGTGTAATCCGACCCATTAAAGAAAGGTGGTCGTGCAATAGAATGGCCCTCTTGCATGCCGGAGTAAGCCATCTCTCTTGGGTATTAAACCAAATATGAGAGATAACCTTGCTCTGATACCAATTGTTAGGATCGGAGCGGCACTAAGAGGGGGGGGTGAATTAGTGCAGCGGATTAAAACTTCGGTTTTAGAAAATCTTTCGTACGATAAGAACGGAACTTGAAAAGCTTAATCTTGAAAGCGTATTCTTAAATATGTGCAGCAAAAGTAATAAGGAACTTAAAGCATATAAGAAGGTTTGCAATAATGTAAATAGCAATAATGAAATACAAACCAAGAATCACGCCGATTTTAGAGTGGTTCGGTCAAATGACCTACTCCACTTGCGAGGCCCCTCTTCGATGAGGCTCCCACCTTCCACTAGCAAGTCTCTTGAAATGGAAGGGTAAATACCTCTCTTACAACTCTTTACAAGCGGTTCACTCTCTTACAGATTTTCGAGAAGAGATGAGGTCAACACTAGCAAATTGAAAAGAAGACAAGCTAACACTTTTCTAAGACCTTTCTCTCAAACTTTTGCTACACAAAAAGTTGTATTCTCTGCTGAGTTTTGAGGGGTATTTATAGCCTCAAGAGGATTCAAATTTGGGCTCCAAAATTTGAGCTCCAAATTTGAATTCTCTTTGGTTTCCCGATGCTGGCGGTGCCACCGCCCAGCGCTCGGGTGCTGGGCGGTGCAACCGCCCAGCCCAAGAGGTGTCACCGCCCAGCTCTCGGGTGCTGGGCGGTGCCACCGCCAAGCCAGGCGGTGCCACCGCCTACAGTGTTTTCAGCCCGACTACAGTGTTTTCAGCCACTAGTTGGGCTTCAATCTTGGCCTAAACTAGTCCGAACTCGGGCCCAATTGGCCCCTAACCAGGATATAGGATTATCTTCTTAATCCTAATCCTAATTACAAGTGAACTACATAACAAAACACATCCTAAGCAATTTTATCAACCGCGAACGTCAAGTCTTGTTCCGGCGAGCTTTCCGACGAACTTCTTCCGACGGGGTCCAAGCACGCTCCTGAACTTGTGATGACTTTAATGAGTAGCCGAGACTTCTCGGTGATCTCTGCGAACCTCCGATGATCTCTTCGGTGAACTTCTAACAGATTCCCGATTTCTTCTCGGTTGGATCCATCAGCATCTCCGACGATTCTTCGGACTCTTAAATGTTCATCGAACTTGACTCCGGTATTCTTGCTTTGTGTTTTCTGGTTATCGTAGTTAATCCTGCATACTTAACTCAATAATATGGATTAGATCAAATAACTCATCAATTGATTTTATCATCAAAATCCGAGATTCAATAGTTGACTCAATTATTAGGTCACTAAAGATATTTTATGATAACATTGTAATAGTTTTCTTTTCTATAATGTTAAGTACTATAGTAGTTCTGAGCATATCAAAATAAAGTATTTGGTGATTAGAGAAAGAATCCAGATAAAATAATTATTAATTGAGAACCTAAACTCTACTTTGATGATTGTTGATCCATTTGCTAAAGTTTTACAATCTAAAATATTTAAAAAGCATATTCTTAGAATAAAGCTTATGAATAAGTTATAAATTATATGACGATACATATTTAAATGAATATTATTATTAATATTTTATTTTTAAATTAAAGTTATTTATTTTTACTATCCTATTTATATTTATATTTATGCATATTATAGTTGAATGTAATGACAAAATTGTCTTAACAATATAAATTATAGGGGTCATTATAAACTATATTAGAAAAAATTATCAATGTTGTGATACATAAAAGGGACTATGACATTAATGACATAAAAGGGACTTTGTATAGTTAGTTGGATTTAATGAAGCATTATTGTTTATACTGAACTTGTTGACTTGTTTTAAAATTAATAGCCATGTATAATATATTTTTTTAAAATTTTAAAATCTGACTAAGTAAAATTATTTTTAAAATAAACATTTATTTTATTTATTTTAATTTTAAATTTTTTTTATATCTTACCAATTAATGTGCTAAGTTGAAGAATGTTAGATTATGAGATCCTATTTAATTAAGTTAGATGTATAATAAATCTGATTAGATTCTGATTATGATTATTAAATAATAAAAAGGAAGTCCATGATAGGATTCCTCATGAGATTAAATTGATGAGAGAGACTCTCATACTTCTTTATTCTAGATCCTTTGCTCTTATATATTGATAGACATGACCTCTTATAGATTACATACAATACGAGATTTATTCTCAATCTCCATCAATTCTTATTATATCGCTTATAGTGATTTTTTGAATGATAAAAAGTAGGAAGATAGTAAGTCTAGTTCTTTTTGTAGATCGATATCGTTATAACTTTTGAATCCGATGATGATGCATTTGCATATCATATAAATATTTTTTGAATGATATGTAAACCTAATCTTGATCTATTGTTATTTAATTTTTATTCTGATATTAATTTTTTTTACATAATAATAACATGGTTATAGTTTTTATACTTTCAAAAAACACATTATCGCTTAATTTGAGGTGAAGATGCCAAGAAATCCTCGTCGAGCAACGAGACTCCATCGTTGCCCGATCTAGCCCATGTTGGACGATGGAAACCCATCATCAATCTGTTGTAGGGTGTCAAGATGCCCATGTCTAAGTGTTGGAACAAGTTGAGGCATGAAATGTTGCAATTGCAAGCTTGTGGAGTACTCCTTGGCCATGCTTTGTCTCTCATCGATGGATGGCAGGTTATGTGGATCAGGCATCTCTACCTACGATATGGGTCAAACACCCCGAGTCCCCAACACCTTTGTGAATGGCTAGTTGGTGATGCGAGCCCAACACGTGGCTTGCGTATAAGTAGTTGATGATGTGGGTCAGACATAACCACATAGTGCTTCACTTTCTAAAGCTCAATTGATGCAGATGGCCTTTGATGATGTTGTCGTGTTGTATCTCATCGAGATCTGGAATACCATGACTCGTAAGCTCTTGTGGTTGTATTGCAATGTTGAGATGCTGATGCTCTTTATCGGCATTATCATTCCAAATCACCCCTGCATCTTTTTTATGCGTGCTGTTGTCTGTCCAGAGCATGTCGAAGTGTTGATGCATCTTGTTGACTCCATCGAGTTCATTTACTACAAGGCTATCGAAGTGCCCACATCGAGTGTCAAAGATTGGTTCAGTCAATTTGGCATGGTGTTGCCGAGATGCTCATGCTCATTTCGGGCGATAGAGGTTAGGTCTCAACTAATTTAGTATAGTGTCACATAGATGTCCACTTCGAGAGAAGGTTGGGTCTTGATCGATATGGCATACTGTTGGGAAGGTGCCACTTTCTTGAATGGTCAAGCTACTACTGTAAGTGAAAGATTTTTTAGATCTATTGTGTGTCAAGGATTATCTGTGAGGGACATAATAGACACTTCACATGCGTCACATGTTAGATATACTTATCATGTTAGATACACTTATGTTCACAAATGATGCATTGGATGCTAGAATGCTTTTTGACCATGAAGAACACGTTAGATGCTTAGAATACTTTTGTGATGCTTTTGCTCATAAAAGATGCATCAAACGCTTGTGATGCTTTTGCTTATAAAAGATACATCAAACGCTTTAAATGCTTTCATCTGTCATAGGTTTAAAATATTGTGGGTCAGAGAGGAGTGTCCTCGCTAGAGCGCTTGTTGAGCGAATCGATGGGATGATGTTCTTGTGACATGAGTCTTTTCTTAACGCTTAAATGATGTGAGAGATGTCAATAATATCATGATCAATCAAGTTTCATTTAAGCCAAATGTGTTAAAAATTCCTCGACGGTGATCTTAATGATGTGGTCAAAATATTACTTGATAGTCGACTTATATAAAAATTGAAGTCAAGTGAGTCATCCGACTATGGTTCCTTTAATGCTAAGTTAATTTCATAATAAAAAATAAAATTACTTGATAGTCGATGTATGATCTCGATTATTGTGGTTTAATAAAATTACTTGATAGTCGACTTATATAAAGACCAAAGTCATGCGAGTTATCCAACGTGGTTCCTCTAATACTCAAGTTAATTTAATAATAAAAAATAAATTTTTTAAATAAATATTAATTGATCTCGATTATTATGGCTTAATAAGATATTTATAATGGATTTAATTAGAATGGATATTTACTATATGAACAAAAATATATTTTTGATATTTAACTAGAAAGAATATTATGTGGCATGACCTCGATTTCGTGAGTCTATCATTTTTTTCAATCTGATGGCTGGCTAAGCATGTCCATGGATTCACGTGGGACCTCAAAGCCAGGAAAAGAAAGCAGACCCGCCTGGCTTCGAAAGAGACAAGACCTGAGGGGTGACCCGACCGCCTTTCACGTCAGCGCAACAGCACGAAGAAGAAAGCGATTCGGTGCACATTCCATAAGCTCACCGCTGTCCTCCGAGACCCCATAACCCTAATAATACGACGACCAGCATGACTAGACCCGAAGATATGCGGCCTATTGGAGAGAGGAGGCGAGGTCGAGAGCGTGAAGACAATTCATCGAGTCAATGATGAGCACGAAAGGGCTGTTGGGACAGCTCGGCTTGACATTAAGTAAAGTCGCGGAACAAGGACACCCACAGACAATGATGCAACGTTGAAGTCGTGGAGGGGATAAGCCATCGCCAACGCTTCTCTTGCCTTGTGTGCCTCTCTATAAAGTGATAATAGCAACGTATTTATATAAGAATTGAGTGATTACGTCCAATTATGCAGCATGTCGGTGTCTGAACTACTTGAAGTAAGGTTACATCCAAGAAATTGGATAAATCGACACAAATTAACATATAAACGAAAAGAGTTGCAATATACATACACAGTTCCGTGTTTCGTCGGTCATAAATGTGTTTTTGTCAACACAAAGTCTTCGTCTTCTGGTTTTATAGTAGCTAAATATTTTTTTGTTCTCTAGTAAATATGACTTGTTTGTTCATCGTATGATTTTTTCTGATCGCGTTCATTGATGAGGCTAATTTCTTTCGCTAATTCTACCCGTTTGTCAGTTCCATCAAGTCGATTTCTGAGGTATCTTTCTCTTGGCCACATTTACGCATAAAGTTGGACTCCATCACCGCGAGAAATCAGAACAAACACTGACCACCATCACGATCATGATCGACCGGAGATTACACACGAAGGAGCACACCACCATCTCGTGATCTTGGATGTATGGAGATGGAGTCAGAGATGGATCGAGGACTTGAATCAAGGAACAGGAGCAGAGAGAAATAAGGATAAACAACAAGGTGCATGATCGAAGGAAGCAAAGTGCACGGACTTTTCGAAATAAGTACGTAGGAGCGCCGACGACTTCGACAGCCGCCTCAGTAGTCGGTGGTCGGGAGCTGCTCGTGGGAGTGGCTGATGAAGAAGAACTCGTAGACGATCCCGGCGAGGCCGCCGCCGATGAGCGGACCGAGCCAGTAGATCCACTGGTGGGTCCAGGACCAGCTGACGAGGGCCGGGCCGAAGGACACGGCGGGGTTCATGGAGGCGCCGCTGAAGGGCCCGCCCACGAGGATGTTGGCGCCCACGATGAAGCCGATGGCGATGGGGGCGATGGTGCCGAGGCTGCCCTTCTTGGGGTCCACGGCGGTGGCGTAGACGGTGTACACGAGGCCGAAGGTCATGACGATCTCCAGCACCAGCGCCTCCCACGCGCTCACCCCGGACAGCCCGAAGGTGCCGGTCTCGAGCCCGCCGGTGGAGAAGCGGA
The DNA here is from genome assembly GCF_036884655.1 of Musa acuminata AAA Group. Taxonomy (NCBI): domain Eukaryota; kingdom Viridiplantae; phylum Streptophyta; class Magnoliopsida; order Zingiberales; family Musaceae; genus Musa; species Musa acuminata. The sequence goes on along the minus strand of NW_027021322.1, from coordinate 14,087 downwards.
GCAGGAGGCAGGCCACGGTGGAGCCCAGCAGCTGCGCGATCCAGTAGAGGATGCCCCGCAGCAGCGTGATGTTCCCGCCAACGAACGCTCCGAAGGTCACCGCCGGGTTCACGTGCCCGCCGGAGATGTTAGCCCCCACCGACACCGCCACGAACAAGGCGAAGCCGTGCGCCAGCGCCGCCGCGATCAGTCCCGTGGGCGTCGCCGCCCCGTCGCTCGTCAACTTGTCTGCACCCACACGAACGATCATCAGGGGTCCGGCAAAGACCACGCAGGATAAGCGACAGAAAGACACAAAGAGAAGAACGTACTGTAGGCCATGCCGGAGCCTTGGCCGGCGAAGACGAAGATGAGGGTGCATATGAACTCAGCGAGCGCGGCCTTGAGTGCACTCGGGTGAGTTGCCTCCTCCGGACGTCCAATGGCGATCTGAGAGAACGGCATCGTTACTCCTCTGCTGTCTGAACCCTCTCAAAGGAGCACTTGTTCCGCTTCGATTATGGTGTGGAGAAGGATGAAAGCTTCCCGCCATATATATACTGCCAAGAAGCGACAACGATGACCGGGATAGCCGGTAGCCGGTAAGCACATGCCCAACCAAAACCATTCATGACAATATTATATTAATTCATTCCTCTTTCGAGAGGCGCAATGGATAAGATCCACGTGATCCGGTCCACCCCAGTTTTGTATTCAGTACAGCTCAGATTCGTCCGCCGCGGAGCTACGCTAGCGCCACGTGTCGGGTCGGTCCGGACACCGGAGCCGTCCAACGTGGATTAGGAAAGGACCACACGCGCACTGATGTGACTGGTTCCCTCCGTCTCCGGGATCAGCTGTTCCGCGTGCCGGTGCTTTCGCCCGCGGAGCCGGGAAACGTTGGGTGGAAAGAGTGTTTTGTGTTCCGCTTCCGGGAAGAGTCGACGTCGATGACGGGATTAGAGCTAAGCATACGATCTTTAACTATGGGGATAACCTTATCCCCCAATTGAACGGTGGACCGTAGTGGAACTTCAATTTTCTTTTGGGGTCACCCTCTCTCGAAATAAATAATCCTATCAATTTTATTTGGGTATAAATTTTGTTTTCGTCAATTAAGCTGTCCACTTCTAATGGTGGCACAAACAAGGAATAGACAGACGACAGGCGATTAATAAAAACGACGTGACGTGGCCGCCAAATGCCTTACCAACTCTTTCATCATTTTTATTTAGATTTAAAGAAAGTTATATGAAAAGACGGAGTATGGATAAACGAGAAGTGACATCACTCTATTTAATGCTTTGAACCATTTGGATGAGGATGGCTGTCTCATAGAGGGAGGGGAGGGATCTTTGCAATTAATTTCAGGAACTCATTTTGCAGCTTGAGATCGCTTTGGTGCTCTCACAAATGTCAATTTGTTACCGTTCAATTATTTAGACCGACACCTTTGTTCTCTTGTTGTCGTGTTGTATGTCTCGCATGCAACGTTTTGGCGAGCATGAAGTGAAATGGTACCTATGATTATGATTACCGAGTATTTTAGCTTTTTATGAGGATTTTATGTACTTTAATCATAATTAACACATGCGGCTAGCAATAATCCGGTTCACTATCAACGACCAAGTCAATTATCTATCTCCTTACATCAAGATGCAGAAATTGATGGCATTTCCTCTCAAACAAATGTGATTGATTAGTGGCTGACACCATCCATTTTATGAAACATTGGAGTCAAATTCTAGAAGACAACCAATGTGCTCTCTGTGCAAATGGTACTACAAATATAAGTGTACCTGCCCTCATCATTCGGCAAGCAAACAAAAGTCCAGCCTTGACAACAACTCCCATGGCTAACTTGTGGGGAGCCCTAGACATGGAAGGAATCATTTGTCCCAGAGAAGATGGCCGTGGACATGTGCCAAAGCACATGCCACCCTGTCTGTCCCATAGTGCGTGGATGCAGACGCTCTACCTGAGACGAGTTGTTTACCATGGTGGTTCTAATCCTCTCACTAGATAGATAGATGGATAGATAGATAGGGAGACAGAGGTGACGGTGATTCACGAGATATCCAAAGGTAATCGGAACAACCATGATGTGTGCGTCGGAGCGACTGATTCTTAAATGGCAGACCTGTCCTCACAATCGAGTCTCGTGCAATATTGTCTTGACGGATTACACATGCTGAGATCCGAGTGGGAGTCTATGGACTCACCAAAGCAGGCAAGTCACGTCCCAACATCTGCTTCACGGACGGGTCGCGGCGTTATGACAGCCGGTGGTGCCAATCGATGGACTCCCGTCCTTCTCCTGCCAGCAGTAGCAGCGATGGACGAGTCATATTTGCTGCTTGGATAGGAAAGAGCGCACGTGAAGTGCGGCTCAGGCGCCGATCTAATAATCATCGGTCTCATCCGTCTCCTCGCGGACGACGCTGGGGGACACGTGACCAGGCTGGCACGTTCACTGGTCAGCAGTGCTGGTCCCGTTGTGGGTCCCTTACCCACATGGGGTTGCCCATTTATGTGCGCGACGACGGAGGCCTTCAGAGCTGGGAATCCAAACGCAGGCGCGTCCCCAAACAACGAAGCCTGTATTCGAATTTCGACTCCTTCCCTTTTGCTTCCGCCGCTGTGACTCATCTTAACTGTGATTGTCCTTTTTGTCTCAATGGTCCTTCTTTTTTTAGTAAATATCATACGAATATAATTAAAAAAAAATATTCACTCTAATTTATACTTTATACATGACAGTTCAATCAAAGTTTAACCCACTATAAAAAGCCCATCGGATTATAAAAATCGAGATTAGTGACTATTCACACCCTTGCTAACTACTGACTAAGGGTCAAAAAGAAATATCGAGAAATCATCCGACATAGATTTTCATAAAAATACTTTCAAGGCTCTCTTCCAACTATATCATACTTTCTTACACACGTTGTCTTATTTTTTTCTAAAAATATCACACGTATATAATTACATAGAAAATATTTGCTCTAATATATTTTTGATATGTGACATTTCAATCAAAGTTTAATTCATTATAAAAAGTTTATTGGATCATAAAAATCGAGATCAATAACTATTCATACCTTTATTAGCTACTCTCTGGATCATCGAAAGAATCATATTAGGAAATGAGTTCACCTCACCTCGACTCCTGAGTAAGTGTTTGAGTGTTCGAGTTTCTCTTCACCTCACCTCGACTCATTCCTGAGTAAGTGTTTGAGTGTTCGAGTTTCTCTTACAATCATATCAGACTTCTTGTACGCATGATCCAAAGTTGAATCAACTTGATATTTTACTCTAACATATATTATATATTTATTAAATTTATGATTCGATCTACAAACCCATCAATATATATTTATTAAATTTATGATTCGATCTACAAACCCATCAATAGGAGGAGTGATGTGAATTTTAAGATTGTATTATAGGGGAGATATATCCCTCACCTATCACGTCTGTTGTAATGGTATTGATAACAAATTTAATAATGACAAATATTTTGATTAGATTACCTTAAATCTCAAAAAAAATTGAAGTTTTCTAGAACACATGACCATGATAAATAATTTACAGCTTGTCACCATTAGTCATAGGTTAAGGCATTAAGAGAGAGTCAAAAATTACTTACAAGCTTTAATTGGAGAGCTAGGATTGTTGCCAACATCGGCTTGTACCCTAAAGCTCAAAAGGTAGATAATGGGCCCTTTAGCAATTTATTATAAGCTCATATATTATTACGAAGGTATCAAGTAGCTTGATCGATAAAAACTTTGACATACTAGCATAAAGTCATAAGTTTAAATCTCATTTTCATCACTGGGCAACATTTTGACACAGAAAAATGGGTATAAAAATGAATTTGCACCACAACATAATAAAGAACACTCATATATTCCAGAGAAATTCTAACCTTTATGTGAGTCATGTGAAATTATTATCGGAAGAGATGGAATGCCAGTTTCACCATCTTGTGCACATGGTGTACAACACCCTTCCACATGGAATAATGCACTACGGATACAGTCTCACAGCCTAAGCAACAGATACAACAAAAGGCATCATGTCTATCAAGATAGAGAAGCAGCTTATATTAAGGCCCCGAACTGATCGCAAAAGAGCTACAACAAACTAATTCACCATAGAAATTAGTCGCCGGGAGAGCTTACTTGATACATCGACAGATAACCTTTTATTCCTCAGCATCTGATGACTGAAGGAAGACGTACGAACACAGAAGAATATGTACACCGATCTGCCGTGCCAACCTTTCCCTCGTGCCAAACCTTATCGTGCAGAGCAGAGGTGAGTTCATCTCTGAGAAGTTCTCTGACCATGAATCACCATCATCGAGTGACATCCTCAGACTGTTACACATGTGGACGGACCATCTCTTGTTTGTCTGGTATTGTAAGAGCTGCAGCCTGGACACTTGTGAGCCAGGACATGATATCGGACACTAGACTTCTTTCCACAGTCATTGCAGAGTATTGGGACCTAATTAAGAACCAATCTTGTCAAACCATAAACCTAAATGATATCATTGCTACACTAATATAGGGCTTACCATCTTGTTATGATATATTTCCGGCATTGGTATGGAAGCAACCTGAACATGTTTGAGCGACAGAATTAAGCATATGAAAAAAAAATAATAAAACCAGCCAATAAATCAGCAATTGTTTTCAGAAAATTATAGGATACCTCTTGGTCAAGCTTCTTCCAGACACTGGACATATCACAAACTGATCTTGAGCAGACAGGGCAGGAGTACCTACAGCACAGCAGAGCATTCAAATCGATTATATGAAAGCTTCTATGTTTGCTGAAGCTAATGACCTTTTCTGATCACTTACTGGGAATGCTGCCTCATCTCCTTCACGCACTCCAAATGTATCGTGTGACCGCAAGGCAGAACGCTGATATCCTTCGTCGAGTCAAACAGGTACTAGCCAAATGGAACAATGATATCAGATCACGAACAAATCAGTATTGCAGTTCAAATTTATTTGATTGGTCAAACATGTCTACCTCGAAGCAAACTGGACAGTTGTGGTGCATTGCTCTTTCAACACACCGATGTGAATCCATCAGCGAGTTACTATAACAACAACCTGAAACATTCATCCCAGGTGTAAAAATAACTTCAATTTACTCGATCAAGAAATAGGCATCAGCAATACCAAACCACAGAGGAAAAAAAAAAAGTGTACCACATCGATCACAGTGGAAAAAATTCTCCTCACCCCCGGTTCTGTACATTTAAACAAGCGAACAGATGTAAGAAAACCGAGTCTCATACTAAAACAAAGTAGGTGACATCAAACATCATTCAACAAATCTAACCTGCAGATGCCACATCCATCACAGTGATACTGCTTCTTAGAGACCTGGCACAAAAAGGGCAAATCTCTTAAGCAGCAAGAGAGACAAAATTTGCCGCAAAGTTAAGATGAGATACAGAATATGCTGTCTACATTTATTTCCTACACAGACTGCACTACAATTTTCCCAAAGGCCATACTGAGACTCCAAGACTTACATTGTCATCAAAGAACTTGCACTTAGCACAGAAGTATTTTCCCATGCAACCCCCGCACTCTGTGCAATATTGTTGGACCTGATAGAGCTCCAATTCAGTAACTGATCACATCAGAATTATAATAAAGTATGAGATTAAAGTGGTTCAGATTTTGAACTCACATCTTGCTCTGTGTTGCACAGAGAGCATATAACCTGAGAAATTCAGCAAACGCAAGAAAAATAACAATCAGTGATGAATATTAAGCAATGAGAAAATGAGGAATATTAGGGAAAACAAAAAAGAAAAACTATTGTAAAGAAAGTTGAGAGGGACATAAAAGGATATGGGGAGTCTACAAAAGTATCAACCTTATCCACAAACAACGGCAAGCCAAAAATATCCACATTTCATCATCACAGGTAATCTCCAACATTCAAATTATTTCAGCATTAACTATTATAATTCTCATCTAAGCTAAACAAAGAGTAGAATTGAATCATAAAATCTACACAAAAAACCAAAACATCTGTGAAATGAAAACAAAAGCCAATTCCTCTCTCATCCACGAAGTAACATCACACAAACGAAATTTTTCAGAAAGGAAATGAGATCTCAAAGAGGTGAAAAAAGAAGAGGATAACCAGAAGCAAACTATCAACAGACCGATTAGAGCTCCAACCTTTTGTACTTGATGGCGAGGAATCTCATGCCGATCACGCAGGTCGACCTTAAGCAAATTCTGCACAAAAACCATCAAAACTGAGACTTTTATTTGGGTCGTTCCTAATAAAATCTCGTAATACCCCGAAAGAGCATCGGTCAGGAAATCAAGAAGGCTCACTTTGGCGTCATTGTGACAATGTCGGCAATCAAACACCTCGCCGCAACACGGCGCCCTAATCTTGCATCTCCTCCTGTAGTGCGAGCAGCTGTTCCACCAAACAATGACATTGCAGACACAAATCAGAACCTGGCATTACCTGTTCAGAAGCAAGAAGAGGGATCGGGACGAAAGGAACCCACCCGTACTGCCCGGCTCCCAATTCCATCTTTTCCGCGATTGCTCAAAGATTGCTATCCTTACTTGCGTCACAACCTGAAACAAACAAAAAGAGAAAGGACTCAGAAACCGAAGCAGAAGAAACGAGATTCGACCCACGAAACAGATCCAAGATCGCAAATTTCGTTTACAGGTCCCTCTTTTCGGTCACCTATTAATCCACGCCCATCAATTGACGATAGAGAGAAACGAGCAAGGGAGGTTCTATTATGATCTTTTCGGGGGAAAGGAGAAGGTAAAGAAAGCAAAGACAGAATCGAGGTAGGGAACAATTACCAGTCCGGTGCAATGAAGCTATACTATCGGGGAGGAACTAAGAAAGGGAAGAGAACAGAGCTGTTGACATTGATTTCGGAGGTGGCACGATATATAAACGCTACATAGAAAAGATACATATCTGTGGGCGGGTGGGCGCGTGGGTCGTCGTGAGACTCGAGGAGCGAGAGGATAATGACGGGGGAGGCAGAGCCACGTTGGTTACGTGCAGGCGGATGTAGCGAAGGCGGCCGCCACCCCGTGTCCCGTAGCAGAAATCAAGGCCTGGTTCGGACGAAAAGATTGAACCCCCAAAAGCATATCTCAAAGGATCAAACGAGTCGGTAATTATCTTTTATTAGAAAATTATCTAAAATTTTTATTACATCAATAGACGTACAATAATACACGAATTAATTTAAATATCTTTAAAAACATTATTTTAGAATATACGCGCAACAAAGTCAAATTAGGGGCTTTGAAAGGGGCAGGTGATGGGGTAGTGGGGACAGAGAGAGAGAGAGAGAGAGAGAGATGGAAGATGCCTCCTCATCCCAAGTTGCGGGGGCCACCAACAGTCCACAGATTAGTAACATCGTCAGCACCTTATTCCCAAACTCCTGATTGTGATCCGTCGAGGATGACGTCGGTCGGAGCGGTTGCTTCGCATTAGATGCCTTGGATGGCTTCCGAGACTGAATGATCGCATGTCGACTTGATTTTTCTACTATTAACGTAGATCCGATCCGTTAAGTCGACGAGCCTGTGCGCAACAGGTGCTCGTGACTGACGGATGGATCTCCAGCACCCAAGTGTGCGTCACGATCAGTGCAATTTCGTCAGAAATCGTGTCCACCATCATCCTATCTTCGTGGGCCAAGTGAGGCCCAACTATCCGTCTTCTACGGATTGGGCCGCGAACAGCTTTGTTCTCGTGACCCCTAAACCGGTCGGCCGAAGTATGCCCAATCGCCCTCCTCGGCTAATTCTCACGCATCACAAAGCAACGTACTCACGAAGACGCTGCTCACTTATCGGCGAGTCCAAAGGTTCGTGTCTCCCATTGTTATCGGCTTCTATTCTCCAAAGAATAAGCTTCCTCAAACGTTGGATGTACAAGTGACACAAAGATATATATATATATATATATATATATATATATATATATATATATAGAGAGAGAGAGAGAGAGAGAGAGAGTAGGTACGAGGTCTTTGGCTTTGGAAGATGTGTTCAGACCCCACTTGTCCATTCTAATACATCACATGCCATCCGACACTAATGAACTCATCTTCAGATCCAAGTGGTAGAGAACAATTAAGTTCAACAAAGCTACCTGCTCCTTACTTCCACTCCAAGACATCTATCCAAGTGATTTAGGATCTCACCACAAGTTATATTTCTGATGAACGAGTGAGATATATGTATGTATGGATTTTAAACACTGTGATATCATAGCATGCATGTCTTTGGCACAAAAACACCCACCGGCTTAATGTCCAAGACAGAGAGCAACACCTGTGGCCACTATACGCCTCTTCTGGCTCTCTTGGAAGGGAAGCATCGAGGTTGGAAAATTAGGAGAGGGAAGAACGCATGTGATCGTGCAAGAGAGGTGGTGATCGGTACCCATCAACTTAGGAACTGGTCTTATAATAAAGAGGGGAGAGGTGAGAGGTGTCATTGACTTCGCTGCTCAGGTTGATGCCAACAAAGAGGAACAACATCTTTACTAACGAAACCAGCAAACATCTCACATATTTAGAATGCAATCTCTCTATGATATTACAATTATCAACCAAAACCTGCATAGTTTCCAATAATAACATCGGGTTCAGGAAAATACATGGCACATCGATCATCCGAGCACGTCGATCACACACCACAAAGTGCAGCGGCATGACGCTACAAACTGGATCTCACCCCAGATATAATAGCATGCTTGCTCCCTTAATTACAGTAAGGTAGTAAGAGTTTAGTATCTTCCACATTGGGCGATGTCTGCCAACAACCAGTACAGGAGAGTCTCTGTCATTAAATATCGCTTAGGTGAGGATCGAGTGAGATCACTGGTTGCAAGTTGAGAGGAGAGGAGAGAGAGGGATCCATCAACTGATGTCTTTGCTGGCAAAATAATGTTGCTGAAACTTTCATGCCTCACACAAAGAACAAAACATTAATCTGCTTAGCTTTGCTCATCACCTCCGCCTCACAGTAGGAACATGCATCACACATCTAACCAGCTATATAAATTATGTGTCCGTCATCGTTACCAACAAACCGTCCAGTTGTTTGAAGCCATGAATCCTGTGGCAAGCTATTCTAAAGTCACGGAGTCCTCCTTCCCGATCCAATCATGGAAGAGAGAGACGTGGGTGTGTGTGTGTGTGTTCGAGTGCAGTTGAGGGGCAAGTAATACTAACCAACACCTTATGGTGCTTTTCTTTATGCGTGGCTTCCGTATATATAGTTTAAATCTCTGCTAGAAATCAAGAGTCAACTACTAATTCTAAGTGATATTTGGGACTGTGATATACTTTTGAGAGTGCTAATTGGTCCTTTAGTTGATCAACCACTGCAAGCAATCCAACAGCTGCAGGAACCACTGCTACCAGTCCCCATCATCGTTAGCTCTGTTGGCTTCGAGAGGCGTGCATCGCCCATTGTATTTGCTCTGTTTACCTCAGATATATTAGATGGCTGGAAACTAAAACAAGGTAAGCTTTTAGCTAAACAAGCCCAATTGGAACTCAGCTGCGAGCAAGCAAAGGGAGGAGGAGCGTAGTTTCCGTGTGAGCGTAGGTTCTTCACAGAGGGCATCGTCAGGTACTCCCCATCATCTCCTTTGTTGTTCTCGTTTCCTCCTCACGTTGTTACTGACCTCCACCCCATGACTTTTATGGTGCATGCCAACCTTTTGCGAGTCTCGATGTCCCCATCCTTGGGCCCTGTGACAGTTTGTGCGGCCAACTCCTTCCTCCACAAAACATAGCTAAGTGAGAAGGAGAGCAAACAAGCTCCAGGATTAGGCATTTTGGTTGGTGTTGTGCAGTCCGTCCCCTCTGTCCTTTGCTATTGTTCCTCCCTTCACTCCACACCTCTCCTGTGTCCACCTAATTTTCCCTATGTTTAGTGCTGAAGGCCATGTATGTGAGCAAGTGAGGCCAAGTCATGGTTATCCTCTTACAATAATAGCAAGGGGCGGCATTTGACTCCCATCTGTGGATGTATAAATATATACATAAAGACAGGTCTTGCAATAAGCCTTCTTATTGTTTTAGCACCTCCACTCACTCTCTCTAGTTTCCTCCACCTCTTCCTCTCGTTCTAAGGGAGATGGAAACTCCGGAGGAAGCCACGGCTTATTCCAACAACAGCGACAGCGCATCCAATGATGAATTCGTTCATGCAGTAGTTAAGGGCAAGCGCACCAAGCGCCAGAGGACACAGCCGCCGCCTGTGCTGTCCATGGCTGTCGCCGACTCGCTATCGGCCTCCTCGGCCGAGGCCGCCTCTGGGACCGTCACCGAGGAGGAGGAGGACATGGCCAACTGTCTCATCCTTCTCGCCCAGGGCCGAACGTTGGACGCCGGGCCCAATCTAGAAGAGCAGAAGGTCGATGCCGGCGGTGTTGTCGCCGGCGGCAGCGGGTCCGAGAGGTTTACCAGCCGAAGACTCGCGGAGGGGGCCACGACGACCAACGGCAAGGCTGGAATTTACGTGTATGAGTGCAAGACATGCAATAAATGCTTCCCGTCGTTCCAGGCGCTCGGCGGACATCGGACCAGCCACAGGAAGACCAAGCTAGCCGCCGGGACGACCGCGGAGGAGAAGAAGCTGGCGGCCGGCGACGATATCCTTCAAATCAGTATGAATTCCTTCTCAAAGCCGATCGCGGGCAGTGGGCAGACGAACACGAAGCCGAAGGTCCACGAGTGCTCGATATGCGGATCAGAGTTCAGCTCCGGTCAGGCGCTCGGAGGCCACATGAGGCGGCACAAGCCGCTGGGCGCCGCAGACAGCCAAGAAGCCAAGAAGGACAAGAGCTTTCTTTCGTTGGATCTGAACCTCCCCGCTCCCGCAGACGACGGGCTCCAGAAGCCGCCTTCGCCGACGCTCTCATTGGCCAGCAAGCGCCCGCTCATCTTCCGGGCTTCGGCATCGGCCTTGGTGGTCGACTGCCATTACTAACGCCACCGCGTTGACCAACGAAAGGCAAAATATGTCCATTATCACAATTCTTTCTTTACTTTTGACTGATTACAATTTGGGTTGTTGTGGCTTCTGTGAACAATTCATCCTTGTTTCTTCACGACTTCATACCGATTAATGGTTCTCTGAATTCTTTTCTTTGATGTACATGGCACTAATTAAGAAGAGATATGCTTGACATCTGTGGATTGAGAGACTGATGACATTGCGGTGACGTAAAGGTGAACAGTCTCTTGTTTTCTTCTCTCCCTTTCGAAGAGTCGCTGAGTAGTTCACCCTACCTTGAGCTTGTCTCGTTTGTAAGACAATTAATCCCTGTCGAGAGATGCCGAGGGCAGACGTGAGTTAGATAACCAGTGAGGCCACGCCAATGTGTCACACACTGCTTTCGTTCCAGGAAAGTCCAAGAACTGCACCCAGGAGCTGAGTTGATCAAGCCAGAAATGAATGAGATGTGTCTTCCAGGTTTAGATGGTGAGGGGGAGGAGGTGTTTGACAATGGAACATGGTCGGTTGGGCTGCTGCCGTTCATAATCCATCTACACCTATGATCGACAGCTATAATAGTGTGCACTGCCCTCTAGTTTATCTCGAAAGGTCCTTCGAGTGGTGGCACCAAAAGTGCAGCTAAGCAACCAGTTGTGGCGGCGTAAAGCTTTTGTGTGCTTCGCACTCTCACCAAAGGCGAACACTAATCTATTAGGTTTTCTTGGCAGATACGGAACAGCTGCGAGTGCAACCGTTGGAAATCGTCGGGCGCTATATGTTGCCCTTTGCGTTTACTTTTAGTGACAGCAATAAAGAAACAAAAATAAATATGATTATGCTTCATAAACGCAAATAAATTTCTTGGATAGAATATATCATATATTTATATAGGAAAACTTTGCATTCATAATCGCATAAAAGTCAGTTGAATTCGCTTCTAATTCTACATCAAATAGACGATTAAAATTTATTCCAAAATTAAAAATCGTAAATGTGTTGAGAGTAGACAAAGAGAACCCAGTTTTCATCCAACTCGAAACGCAAGGAGGATAAAACGTTTTGACTTTGACTTAACGGGGCCCACCCTAAAAAGAGTGGGATACCCTCCAAAAATTGGCGTATGCTGCTTAAGGTGGCGAGCACACGGTATTCTTTAGTAAAAGGCGAAAGAATAGTTCGCTTTGTGCTCACCACGCAGCTGCGTGAGTTGCGTCTGGAAGAAGCCCATGTTATAGACACACCATTGGCCCGTGCACCAGCTTGGTTAATCGATATGGGACTATAGCTCCGAGCCGGCCTCACTTTTCCCACTTCCCTCTTCTTCCCCAACCTACTAATCATTTGAGCATCGAATCACAATCTCATGCGTTGAGTATAAATTTCTGTATTCGTTCCGCTTTGTTGCTCTGTTATTTGCCGATGATGAGATTAAATCGTCAGGATTAGAAGTTCCCTTCGCCGTATGACTCTCAAAGTTTGCCCATTGTGTATTCGTACAACGTAGCAAGTCACTGTTGGTGGTTTTACCTAATTTCAATGTCTAACCCCATTCGATACGCTCTCTCCGACGCACATTGGATGGGGTTGGTGGCTGAATGGTTCACTGTCACGATTTGGTCTTGTTGGTGTTCAAAGAGTTCCGAAACGAACCAATTGGCCACTTAATCTGACTAAACATAAGAGAGTACAAAAAGATTGACATTGACTTATTGGGGCTCAAATCTTAACCGAAAAGGAACCATTCAAAAATTAGCGTACACTGCTTTATGTGGTGAGCACACGGTATTCTTTAGTAAAAGGCGAAAGAATAGCTCGCTCTGTGCTCACCACGAAGCTGCGTAACTGTTCCTGGCCTGAAGCCCATGTTTATATACAACCATTGAGCCTTCCACCTGCTTGCTTAAGCGATGTGGGACTACAGTCCCAAGCGGTCCCAACCGACTTATCCCATGCATTATTGCTCGAATATCAATTTCGCCTTTCCTGTTTGGTTTTCTTCTGTTCACTCCGCTTTATTGCTCCGTTATGCTTTTGTTGCCAATGAATCAATGCATGAAGTCATTGGAGATCTTTCTACTCCGAATACTCGTGTCACTCATGATCATACTGAATCGAAAGGATTACAGGTTTTTCTACAGTTTAGTGTCTACTTCTGCAACACAGCAAGTCACTGTTGGTGGTCATTTTTATAATAAGTTCTCTCCAATTCAGACTGGCTGCGGGTTGTCGTCAACTTAGACGAACAAAGGTGTGAATGTCATTTGATTTTGTAATGAGATATAGCTAATACTATATGTCGTCCCCTAAACGACTTGCTTCAGACAATGACAGAGCTAAACTCATGAAAATTGTTGATCTCTACATTATTTATTAGTGTTTTTTTTCTTTTTTCTGACGAGAGGGATTTGGTTATTTATAGGTATGAGAACATCATCTTATCATGATTTAACTCTTATTCGAAAATACTCAATGCTACCCATCTCGCCTAAAGCTAACGATGCATTCATGCAACCCACCACCCTCCTGTCTTGTAAGAAAGACAACAGTTAACTCCTTTGGGCACAATCAATCGTGTTCACGCCGATCGACATCCTGCTGAATTCTAACAAAATCTACAAGATTATAGATAACCCTCGATGTGGCTCAGATCATAGATAACCCTTTCCTTGTGGCTCCATAGGTTTAGTTAAATGATCATGGTGTTTGCCAACTGCCGAAGTCACCGTAGAGATGGTGTCACGTCATTGGTCTTTTACTTATGTTGGGCTTTATATATATTGATTTTATTCTTTCGATCGAGGCATTCAACGACATGAGACCGCCAAATTGGATTTATAATTTAGTCGGAGAAAACATCTGTGTTAATGGTGGCGAGCGCAACTGATCATACATCATCGAGGCAAAGCATCACGTTATTATATGGAAAGACATATGTATATTATATATCAATGAAATATATGAACGTAGGAATGTTAGAAAGATGGTGTAGAAGCAAAGAATGATTGGTTATCCTTGCAAAATGGTACGTACCTAATGATATACTGGAAGTTG
>NW_027021321.1:288135-320916 GCF_036884655.1 Musa acuminata AAA Group | reverse complement strand
AGATAAAGCAGAACTAGCAAATGAAACTCTGTGTTGTTTATCAGCCAAATAATTAATACAATGGTTCAAATGTGTACCTTTGAGGTCTGGCAATACCTCTCTCTTGGAAAGAGCTTACAGTCCATTCTCGCTTATGTGTCCTAGTCGCCTATGCCATAACTCTATGCTGAAGTCTTTCTTTGTAGTATTTAACTGCTCACCACAAGCTTTGACCTATAACGTGTATAAGGTGTGATATTTTTTTCCACTAGCTATAACAAGAGAACCTTTAGTTATAACAAATAATATTTTTTCTTGATCTTGACTTGCTACTACCCATATGTGAACTGTTTCTAGATTTTGACATTCCTTTGTTCTCTGAGATAAGTGATTGTGAATCATTCTGAGATGTTGCTGAATTCTTTCTTCTTAACTCCTCATTCAACAAACTGCTTGTTACTTGAATTATTGAGGGAAACCACTAGTATCTCCCAACTTTTTGGTAATGAATTGAGAAGTAACAATACCTGCAACTCATTATCAAGAGATATTTTCATAGAGAATAACTGGTTAGTGATATTCTACATTTTATTTAAATGCTCAATAATATAAGCACCCTTTCTATATTTTAGGTTCATAAGTTTTTTGATCAAAAAAAGCTTTGTTGCTAACTATTTTTCTTTTATAGAAACTTTCTAACTTTTTTCACAGAGAATATGCAGAAATTTTAATAGAAACATGGTAAATGCACTATCATCAAGCCATTGTCGAATAAACACAACTATTTTTCGATCTAACCTCTTCTACTCATAATTTGTCATAGTTGTGGATTTTGCACTATCCCTCTGCAAAGGCCTATACAAATCTTTGCAATGCAAGAGATATTCCATTCTTGGTTTTCATATCATCTAATTGTTTCTATTTAAATTAATCATGCGAAAAACACTATTAGCCTTCATGTTCTAATACAAAATTAAATCACAAAATCCTACTTTGATACCGGTTGATGAGATATAAAGAGAAATAACTTTTGTATATGAACAAGTACTAGAAGACCATAATACACAACGAAATTAAATGGAACCACAATCAAATAAAACATCAAAATATACGTGAAAAACTCATTCAATATGACGAGTAAAAATCATGGAACAAACTAAAGATAATCCACTATAATAATAATGAATATACAAATCTCAATCTTTTGTCCAAAACCCTAGCAACAATAGAATAATTGAGATACAAGGAGCATATCACTGTGCATAATATCTAAATCATCCCTAATTCTTCCCAAGTAATCATAGTAAAAATTTATTGTAGATCTGATCTAACATGAGATGAAAGCACTACTAAATGATTGAGAACAATCTCTTTGTGTTGTCCTTGTCTTCTTCTTTTTCTTTCTCTTCCGTCTTCTTTTCCTTATTTTCTTTGAAATCACATGACTGTCAAAAACTACATTTTTCTGTCTCTTATTATCTCGTTTTATAACCACCATACCCTCCCATAATATAAATTAGGATTAAATTAAGAGGGGATGAGCTATCAGCTGATAAACCTGTTGGATCTACGAATACCTGAGTACAATTAGATAAAGCTTTCAGCTGGTAGACCACGAGCATTTCTCATGCGATTATGCAACTTTTGAGACTTCCACATCTTTAAAGGATATCCTTGCTCCCTGCAATTGTCACAAAACAAGCAGATTCATCTTCCAGCAAAAGCATGCCTTGTCATGGACGTTCATGGAGGGAGGCATGGAGAAAGCAGGGATCAAATGAGGGGGGTCTCCACACTCGGCTTCGTCTTGAGGTTGGTGGGACGGCAGCATGTCCATTTGGACGATACTGTTTTTGCATTGCATTTACAGAGACCAGTGGAGCCCATCTGTCTGCAGTTTCTTTGTGGCGATATGAATACACATCACAGTTGGATTAGAACACATGAAATTAATCAAATCATCACAGAGTATCCGATGCTTACAGGACTGCAATTGTGGATGATAAACTGCATTCTGGTGTCAAATGCATTATTATCTCAATTACCTGCATGCAACTGTTCACTGTGGTCTCCATGTACAACATGTGAAATCAGATATTGGGAGAGAAGGTGCGTGCAGGTGTTCTATTTAGATTCCCAGAAGATGATTTCACCTTGCTGCCCAACCAGTCCCAGATCCTTGAGCCTCCTCTCGTGATAATACTCCAAAATATCCAACTCGGACTCTCTCTCTCGGAAAGCACCATCAATCTGCTGGAGAACTTTCTTCTCACCAGCTCTTACACAAACTGCGATTCGAAGTCTTTCATCCAAATTATCCCCTTCCATAAGTTTTTCATCCTGTTCATTACATCTACATGCTTAGTCATGCATATAAAGACGGTTATCATGTAAAAAACCAAAAAAGTAAATTAAAACACAGTAATACAAAAGGAAACAAAAAAAAATGTAGCATAGTCAAATCTACTATTATTTTTTTTTCTAGTTCTTTATGTTACTCGAGCAGAATCAGTCAATAATAGCATTCCTCAGTGTTGGTTTTGTTGAATGGTGCCTATCATGTACCATAACTTTGGAATTACACGAACGCTGTTGACCTTTTCTCTTTTAGTTTGCAAAAGGTCAGCGGTGAAGGCCGGTATCCTACAATTGTTCCAACATATAATTATGATGTGATTGTTAAGGATTTACTGTACACTTGTAATTTTATTATATATTCAATAGGCCCCACATATAGGATGAATGTACAGTCCCAGCTTAGTAGAAAAGATTTTTAAGTTGTTTTAATAGTTCAAAGCTAAATAAATGCATACCTCTTCTACGGTAGTGTGGTAGACAGAGAGAGCAGATTTGCAGGCCTGTCTAACATATAATTATGTTGTCACATGGCAAATGGCTTCCTCATTGGCACGACTCACCGGCAATTCCAGATTACCCCAAATTGTGTTTCTGAAAACCGATTCTAAGAGAAAAGTATCTGCTCCTCCAAGAGCTACCAACCGCAAATATGGAAGCATCAATGGGGGTAGAGGGCACCCTAGAGCTATATCAAAGTATGCAGTTTCATCTAAACCATTTGACTCTGCAATGTCTAGTTTGTCTCCATAAAATGGATCAGATTCACTAATCTCTAGTGTAAAAGTATATGCATCCCGATCTGGCCTCTGTTCAACAAAGCCATAATCAAGCGCCAAGTCGGCATTACTCTTCGCGATGTCGTACTGGATATACACCTGAGTATATTTATCATGATAAGCATGAGTTGAAAGGCTGCTTGTATTAATGCAAACAATTTGCTCAGATCCACACCCATCTTTCCCCGCATAGAAATCTCTATATGATAAAATTGAATACAGAGGTTATACAATGAATCTCACCTGCTCACCAGATTTCACATGGACTGGTGTTCGTAAAGAGAATATCAGTTCCCTAGAAAAGATGCCCTTTCCTTTAATCTCCCAACAAGAATTCTCTCGAGTGATACTGGAACTGTGGTTAATCTGGGAGAGAAGAGCAAAAGATAATAAACTGAAACTAAAATGTCAAGATGGTAACTACAATGAAGAAAGTGTAATATGATGATCATTTAGCTGGCAACTCATTCAAGTGGAAAAAGTTCGTGGAAATAAAATATTTAGGCATTTTATTCATTACGTGGCTGATCACTGCTTGTAAAATATAAACCAGGCCAGTTCTAGCTAAAAAGTTTAAATTACACAAAATCTAGTTTTACATTTAGTTTATATACTTTTTCTTCATAATTAGTTTAAGGTGGTATGAACATGCTTAAAGAGTTCTGCAGATGCACAAGTGGTGCAAGGATAGACATAGGAAGATGACAAAGCACTTCGCTAGAAACAACAAAAAGAAATCTGGTTCTTTTGACCAGCAATACTGCCATTAACAGAGTCAATTGTGGGAAAACACGTTGTAATCAAATTAGCTTAGCTGGGAGTTGGGACCATTCAAAATCACCAGGATGAGGATGCGGTCAAATACGTATTGTAGGTGTGAATGACATCATAACAAAGCAGTCCAAGTTGTGATAACTGAATTGCATGGGGTACTAAAACAATAACTTCACGGAAAGATATTAGTTTAGTACTTGAACAACATGGATATTGAAGTAATAACACCATGTGTAATTATATCAAAAGCGTAGTAGCAGTCTAGGAACCTCGCATAAGGAATCCACTTCATGCATTTATGATTATGATCAGCAGATTGGAATCTGGACAACAAAAATTTGGAACTGAAATTCCATGTATCATAAACCATGCACCGTAAATTAAGAGATTCAACATTTCTATGTAATTAGTTCTACAAAGATAGATTATAAACCGAATCATAAAAAGTTATTCAAATTTATATATTCCTGTTTTGATGCTCCCAACCTTCTAGGCAAATATTGGCTTGATTGCAACCCTACTTAGCACTTGCTGCCATTATATTTTTACAATTATTGCTTCCTCAAATCCAGATTTGCATCAAGATTTATATCACTACGGCATGTCAAGTGATTCAAACGGCATGTCTGCATGAAATAACCAATTAAAGGCTTGAAGATTTCTGCTAATTCTTTTATTTTCATCGAAGTTAATTGCAAGCTAATTCTATAAAATTGAAAGTTCAGGAGTGATTTTGAATTTCAGAATTCAAATTTAGTGTATTATGCAAGTCAACAGATATCTACATGCCATTGAATTAAAGGTCAAAATTCCATATCAACATTGTTGACAGACACCAAAGAACATACTTTTAAAGATCCACTACGTTCAGACAACAAAAAGAAGCCCATAATATTTGTGATAATAATTGAGCTCTATAACTTTCAGCAAGCAGTATTATACTACGAAGATCTTACAAGATCAGCCAATGGAACAAGAGCAAGATTTTCACCACGACCACGTGAAAAGGCCCTTGATCTGAGAATTCCGAAAGCCCACAGAAAATCAAGCGATGTTATAGCTGAAGGAAAGAGATGTTTGTTTGGAAGTATCACTTCCGCTTCTGTTTTGACAAATTCACTTTCCACATACTCTTTAGCACCCATCGTCGTGCTCAATAACTGAGTTCCTGCACAAATGCACACACAAATACAAACACCCACCATCTTAATACGAAACATCAAAGCTGATGGAAGTAAAGGGAAATCAGCATACATCATGTGGGAATCATAGAAGCAGAAAGTAGAACAGAAGGCACAGATACACAATAAAATGTATGGACAGGTGAAATATTTTTCTTAGGACATGCATTATAAAAGCCACATTTACTCAGAATCTTGTTCTGTTAGCTCTTTGATGATCAAAACATTTATTTAGCTAGCCTTTATTCATGTGGTATGTGTTTCATAATCCACAAGCTCTCTTCAGCTACTTTGTAGTCTGCACAATTCTTCTGTCCTACTTCATTATACAATCCACACCAGCCCTCTACCTCACCATATGGCAATGGCAGAATACAGTATTTGGTAAACCAACTTCCTTTAAAATCCTTCGTTGAAACTAAAGGGCATCAGCATATGATTGAATGCCACTGTAAGTCAAAAGATCAAGCAAGTCACTGAAGGTCTGGACACACTAATTTTTATCCATGTGAGACTACTATTCTCAAGTAACTTCCAGTAGAAGACATTTACCTCACCTGCAAAGTATCAATGTATGCACCCAAACAAAGATAAATACAGACAGATGCTGGAAACAACAAATATTGCTTTAAGAAGAATGATTCATCTTACCTTCTATTTCAGAAAGCTCCTCTTCTGACCTGCACCGGAAACATCAAATGCTGCTTAATAATTCGATTGTACAAGACAAAAGAATCTTGCTTTGAGGAATTTCACAGTGCGGTCGGGGGTGGGCGGGTGTTGCGCGGCGCGCGCCTAATTATGTGAAGCAAAGCCAAAATCGATGATTTGTCGGCACGGGTTCTCGCACTTACCAGAAGATAGTGGAATTGGTAGTGGGCGGAAGAATGTCGAGATAGGGGTGCCAGGGAGAGGCTGTGCCCAGGGCCCTCTCCCGCAGGAGGAAGAGGGCGATGGAGACCCAGGGCTTGAGGCCGGCGCACAGCCTCCCGATCTCGGAGGCGACCACCGTGTCGGACTCGATCCAGAGCCTCTTGGGGACCTCCACCACCACCTCGTTGCGGGTGAGGTCCCTCTGGGCCACGAGGCCCAGGCCCTCCGGCACGAAACCAGGCTTAACGGTCGCGGCGGATGAGGCGGCGACCGCTCCCCGCTCACAAAGCCACCGCCAGAAGTCATCGACGGCGGCCTCAGACGGGGGGTCGCGCTGCGCAGCGGCAGTGCTGATCCTTCTGCTGCTACAGCCGATGTTGAGGACAGGTAGGGGCGACGGCTTGCAGTTGGCGAGGAGGAGGGACGACGAGGTCGGGTAGACGAGGTGGAGAAGAAGACGGGGCACCGCCATCTGCTGCAAGAACGGAGTGCAACGAGAGGGAGTAGCAGCAGCAGCAAAGAGGCGCGGGTTTAGAAGGTGAAGTCCGACCGACCATTGGCTACAAACCCAACCGATAGATACGAGGAACAACTAAATCCCCTCCCCGCATCATCAGCCACTTCATCTTTAATTTTTATTATTTAAAATAAAGAATTTTAGACATGGAAGCATTGCTATGATTGAGTTTATAATTTAAGCACAGTGAATCATTAAAGCCTTTTTGGACGTACAATTTGCATACAAACATTAATCCATGAGCTTCCACGTTGGCTATTCATATTATCTATGATTAAGACTATAGTTTATGCAAACTGAACTATTTATACTTGCACGTACAATTTGCATAGAAACATTAATTCATCAGCCTCCACATAGGCAATTAATATCGGGGAAGGAAAAAGTGAGGATGCTGTTAGATTTCTACAAAGCAAGAACGATAATATGACCGTCAAGTTGGTCAGTAATAAAACAAAGATCAAAATTTTCGACTCATTGGGTTCGCTTATTTTGCCATTATGTGCAGTAATAAAACAAGCGAACCAAAATGCACCACTTTTCATCATATAATGACAAAATATGAATGCTTTTAGTAGAAGTCAACAGTCAGTTCAACCGGCACTTGAATGTCACAAGTGATGAGACTGTACCTGCTCCTCTCCTCTTCCAAGTGCTTTAAGTTTATCACGAAAGCATTCTTTCTTAACCATGGAACAACCAGCAAATTTCTAGATTGAGAGCACATGTTGTAGGGAATCATAAAATAAAGAACAACCAGTACCTAAAAAATGAAAGTGAAAAATGAAAATAAAAGAACAATAAACCCACTAAAAAAAGGAAAAGAAAAGCAGAACTGAGAGCACATGTTGTAGGGAATCATAAAATAAGGATCTAGATTGTATCACAATGCTCTACCAATCATCATGCCCATAGCTAAACTCACAAGATTCTGAAACAATCTCAGTGGACAGAACAGAGAACCTACCTTTGCAAATTCAGCAGGGGGAACCTTGTCTCCATTGCTTTGCCAGCCATCTTGGAGCTTCTTGTATGCTTCATTAATCTTGCCTTGTTTTTCACATAATATGTGCCTTGCTGAAACACAATCAATGGTTTAATTTAGCATACATAATCTCTGTGGACACTCCTTGGTACATGAAATGTAATTCAATGGCTAAACCTGTCACCAATTTGGACACAACAGGTATCTAGTTCATTGTTAAGCAAGCACAGTTAGAATATGATGCAAAGATAGGAAGAATTAACCTATTCCATTAATTTCGGAGCACATGAGACTATAAAGTAGCTAGCTTCCTTGAATGTGCTTCAATCAAATAAGACTAGAATTAGTCAAATTCAATCATGAATTCAAGAAATGGATGACAAAGGTGAGCAGCAATTCTGCACCTTCTTAAATTTCATAATATTTGGATCAGCTTTGGGATTGATAACACAATCCAGAATCAAAACCAGTCTCAATTGATTGGATCAGCTAAACCAGATCGTGGGATTGTTTTTCCCATTGATTTTCCTTTTCCTTTCTTTTAGATGGTCGGATTTTTGCCAAATCTTTTCAGCAAGCTGTTGGGAGTTGGTGGAAAATTGGCCAAGATTGGTGCAGAACAGAATGAGTCATTCTGGCTTCCAGTACCTAGCCTGATACACAAAATCAATCAGAAATTAGACAGAACCAACTCAGGATTAGCTGGTTTCAGGTTATCCTGATTGTTTGGAAATGAAATTAGTCTGACCCAATCAGGATCGATCGAGTCGAACAGAAATAAGCTGTCTTGTTAATCCATGAATGGGGACAAGGCATTTGCAAATAGATAGTGCAATCTATTGGTGCCTTGAAGTAATCTGCATGACATTATCTGAAAGGTACTACGCTTAATAATATCATAATTTTGAATGAATCAAACACTAAAATCAACTGATTGCGAAGGAATCTATGATCAAGGGAAACCGTGATCACAAGAGATGACACACAACCTTTACCATAAGTGCAGGTACCAAGCCCATCACTTGACTTGCCACCCTTCCCTTTGCCCTTGGGAGGCATTATCATCAGTTGCAGAGCAAGCTGCCTGCTTTCCCTTCCCCTTACCACCTGATTCCTTGGGTTTCGAGTCCCTCCCCATTAGCTGCCAATGCTATACAGCAAAGAGGAAACACAACTACCCTCTTAGATGAAATGGAAGGTGCAGGAACAAGCGAGCCGTAACTGTTCGCAATGTAAAACCGCAGCCAATGCAAATCCGATCCAAGCAAGATCAGCCCCAAGAACAACAAGAATCAAAGGTGGCGGAAAAACGCCAAGAAAATTACAGAAAACGGTGTCCAACCCACTCGGGGAGTTCGAACAAAGAAATTAGATCTCCGAACAAAAGGGGATAGGTAATCAAAACACCGTGCCGTGGGCCATCATCAACGGTGAACAAAGTGGAATTCAAGATCAGCACCAAGAACAACAAGAATCCAAGGCGACGGCGAAACAGCCAAGAAGAATCACAGAAAGCAAGATCAAACGCAAACAAGAGAAGAAAAGGACGAATCTACGGGCAACCCAAGAACCTATGAGGCGAATCCGAGGCAGATTGAAGCCTTACCTCGAAAACAATCGGAGAACAAGAATCCCGGCGTCTCCGGCGCGGCCGGCATCGAGGCGCTGTTCATCTCTACCGACATTGCCCTTCCCCAGGCGAAGGTGGGAATCGGGAGCGGAGCGGGTTTCGGCATTTCCAGATGGAGCCGGACCGACGCGGTTGCGGCTCACCCAAGCCTTCCTTGTCGACCCCAATCGAGGCGCAGGTATGGGAATTGTAGGCATCAACAGAGAAAGGTAGAATTTCTCATAAAAGCCCTTAATTTTCCTTTATCTCTTAATAAGCGTCTGATTTGCATAAATACCAAAGTACCCCTAAATTTTCAGATCCATGCGCCGAGAAACGGAAAGATCAAGGGCATTTATGTAAGTAAAGAAAAGAAATGGGGTGCTCCGAGGAAAGGAACTAATAGAGGGGCTTTGTGAGAAATTACCCTAAATAAAATAATCCAATTTCCACATAATTTTGCGTCTCTTCGGACACACGTGCAACGCACACGACCAAGGAATCTCTACGCGAATCCATACTCTCATATCTTATTTATAGGCGAAGAAAGGGCACGAAGTCCGCTGAAGTCGCTTGCTTGGTTGATCTCCAAGTCAATCCCGAGTCGTCTCTCTCCCTACAGGTTCTTTTCCCTTGCCCTTGCTCATCCTTCTCGTGTTCTCCTTTTTCTTCCTTTCCTTTCTTGGATCTTTTCCGGTGAGAATTCAATCGTGTTTCTTTTATGTGCCTTTTGTTGTGATCGGAATTCGATTTATCGATTTCTATTTCGCCTCGACTGATTTGGTTCTCAACTTGTCCATTGCAGAGAGCGTATTAGCTATCGAATCATGACTCTGAAGTCAGTGCTTCGTGCTCTGCAGGAGGTCTTCCCGCAGGTATGAGGCCATGTTAGTATAATCAATAAAAAAGACATTTTTATGGACACCAACCAAACGGAGGTCTGACTGTTGGAATTGCTTTAGTGCTAGTTAGTGTCATGTTCTTTCTCGTGTTTCTACTGTTGGACATCATGGGATAATTCCCAAAAGTAGTACTCAAGAACTCATGTATTAATCAAAACTACAGCCCTCCACCAATGTAAGGTTAATTGGATCGGGGATATTACGGTCTCCCCATCTCAAATCTTGTTAACAAACCTCAGACAGTAATATCAGATCACGCCTTGACCAGATATTCATTGGAATGCATAGTAAGCCCCAACTGAATGATTGTTGTTCAGATGTCGTGTTTGTCAGAATCATGACCAGTACTATAATTACTTAAATACAAGAATGATGCCCATAGATGCGGGACAATAGTTTGTGGAACTATAGAAATTGTATAATATTTATTGTGTGAATTGTATATGATCCTCAAATAGGTCGGCATGCTATGTTATTGTGTTATTATTGGTAACAACATCAATGGTTTCTCTTCTGTCATCCAATTTTCTAGGAACTGATGGAAAATTTACTTAGTACAGAAGAAGGAAACAACAAGAGCATGAGTCTGATAAAACATCAATTTACAACTCCAATTATAATTAGCCTCAGTTCATATGCTTGAATAAATATCAAACTAGTATGTGCCAGAAAGAGGGAGCAACAAAAACTAGGAAACTATAGATTCATTCTATGCAGAAAAGAAATAATCCTTACAATTGTAGTGCAGTAGTGTCAAATTTCAAAAAATGTGTTGCTGACAGCATTACTGTAATCATCATTTTAGTGAAACCATTAGTTGAAATATGTTATAGATCATAACAAGACTATCATTCAAGTGGTCATAATTTCTTAAACGATCAGAATGGAGATAATGTGGAGACAGTGTACAGTTCCAAGGTTGAAATAATCACTGATCTTTGTTCAAAGTTTTACACTTGTAAAATCAGTTTGTACCTTTTGGTGTGATTTCCCAATGCATGTTGCATTACACAATGTCATCAATCAGGCCCTTATGTGTTACTTAATTATGAGTTTCATTGACTTGCATAGAACTACTTGACTTCATGATCGTGGATATGTCCCTGGTTTTCGCCTTTGGAAGGTTAATCAGGGGAGACTGTAATACCCTGAACATCGAATGCTGATTATTCTAAAATTGTTTTCCTGCTTCATTATGCAGAATGTTACAACTTTATGCATTTCAGAAATTTACATTGTTATATACTGTGATGTTAATATATCTGTAGGACACATCCACATTCACCACCTTATTTATTAGAAGAAGTCTTCATTCCTTATATGTTCTATTGCTAGTTTGATTAATTGAGGTCTGGATATTTAAAGATTGCCAGGGATCTTGACTTTGTAAATAATAAATTCAGAGGAAGTTGAATTTTGATATTTAGGTTGCTCTTTTGCTATCAATGACATTATAATTGGTGTCTTTTTTACTTCCCTGCAGATTGATCTCCGAATACTTAGGGCTGTCGCTGTTGAATATTCTGAAGATGTTGATGCTGCAGTAGAGTTCATTCTATCTGATGTTTTACCAATCATAACTGAACCAGCAGAAGCATCAAATCCCTATATTTCTCTTGATGCAGAACAATCACTTAATGGTAGGTGTTTTTTCATGTGACCAAGTTCAATTAGAGCAATTTAATTCTTTGAGATGCTTATATCTGTTATGGAGTTTCTTGATTTCATCATGTTTTC
Organism: Musa acuminata AAA Group; assembly: GCF_036884655.1. NCBI lineage: Eukaryota > Viridiplantae > Streptophyta > Magnoliopsida > Zingiberales > Musaceae > Musa > Musa acuminata. The sequence goes on along the minus strand of NW_027021321.1, from coordinate 309,225 downwards.
CATTCATATGGTCTCATCTTTTCTAGCTTTACTTCTTCTTGCTTACTTGTGAAATTACTATTTTTGAAAACAATTATACTAGTTCAGCTAATATTCGGTATCATGTACGTGGGAAGCAGTAGGTGCTTATTCACGGGAAGACGCGAATCGGGCAAATCTACTACCATGTCACAATGTAATTGTTGAGCAAAAAGAGAGTCTTCTACCTTCTGAACCGGAAGCCGAATCAGATATGAATCTTTTTGCTGATCATGCTCATTCAGAGCCACAATCCTCTGTTGTGATGCTTGCTGGAAATTGTTCTAATGTCCTTGGAAAGAATGAAACCTTGGAAACCAAACTGGAGGAAGAAGTTAGTGTGCCACAGACCATTGCAGCTAAGTGTGATGTTATGGATGCTGATGTCCAAGAATTGGGCAAGACAAAACTTGATGGCACTCTAGCAGCTACTTCAGACAGTTGTTCTACATTGTCATTCCAAACTGTTCAAAACAATGTAGATCTGATGGAATGTGGAACACAGATAGAGAAGGCTGTGAGCAGTTGCATTAGTGAGCATGAAGAACAGTTACTAGGGGCATTCAAGGATGTTGCCAAACTCCAAGATAAAATGGGACTTTGAAGCTAATACTACTGTGTCAGCTGCTTTTACCAATGCCGAGGAAACCTCATCAGTCCATGAAATTTCTCAAGCTCAGCACTGTGAAAAATCTGGAGAATTTATCACAACATCGAAGATTTCCAAAGTGATTAGGAAGTACAACAGCTTGAGTGAGTAGCTGAGACAGCTTCTGTTCTTTTGCCACTTGAAGAAGAGCTGAGAGCTTATAGCCATGAAGGATCTTAGGTGTGATATATAAGCAATAAGAGAGTTCTCAAGGGTGAGTAGTTTTATCTTTATCTATTTTTTTCTTTTTTTCTTCTTCTCTCTTCATCCTCAACCATCACAGTAATATCATCACTATTACATCAATAACACCATCATCAAAAGAAACTACACCATCATTCCAACGTAGCTCTCGTCAACAACAACCATCCACTCCATTATCATTTCATTGTTCAAGGCTAAGAATATTAGTGATTAATGTGCCTTATCTTTAAAGCATCAGTGATGTATTAACTCAGGGAATACGATTGATCTAACCCTTTGATTATATTTTATTTATGACTATCTCTTGAAATATTTTATTTTTGATCCTTCCATCCAAAGTGGGTCTTCTAACTCTTCTTGTTTTTCTTAATTATTTTATACTTATCTAGATTTATTAAATCCTAGCATCCTTAGTGCTACCACTTATCTTTTTCAAGCTCATTGACTCTATTGTAAAACCTATCAAAGTCGCAATTTTATTAAAAGTAAACTTCAAGACTATGACCTTCGTGACTCAATATATAGGGTTTATATATTCTCCATAAATACTTCATATTCATTATATTTAATATGAATATCTTTTCTAGACTTTTTTTCATCTTTCAATAACTAATAGTTAATTTAGTTCATTCTTCTATATGCTCTTTAATGTGTTTCACTTCTTAGAATAATAAATTTCTTTCTGGTACTTGGGGGAAGGATCGACGCAAGTTTAATTTCAATATTCATCCCTCTTAAACTTATTTCATAACATGTCAAGTTTCATTCATATTTGTAGAAATACTTCAAAATTGAGCGGCTTTGTGAGTATATATATCACTTATTTTTTTATTTTTTGACATAATCTTTTATAAAATAAAATCTTGTATCAACATACTTCGGTCTTTCATGATAGATTAGACCCTTTGTTAGGATAATAACTAACTTATTATCAATATTAATCTTGATAGGATTTTCTTATTATATATGAACTACATGAAGTAAATTGCATTACAAATAAAAGAGGCTACTATATCCATATTGATATTTTAAAATGTTTCTTCAAAAACTATATGAATGCATATTCACCAAGATAAAATACAAATCTCGCTATATTTAATAAAATATAGCTTCTTACATGAGGAGTAGAATATGTCATAGTTAATTATACCTTTATTATATCATAATATTCCCTTAGCAACATTCAAATGAGATGTTTTTGAATTTTTCATAAATTTACTTAATCTTTTATGAAGAACTTTTTTAGAATCTCCTTTGCATAATATGTTCATGAAATAAATAGTTTTTATTATCTCATATAACTTTGATGCCCACTAAATATCATTAGGCCAAAGTCAATCAGCTCAAACTCTTTTTTCATCGAAAGTTTAAAATCTTTAATCATGGAGAGATTATTGATAATAAAAATTAAATCATCTGCATACAAGCATTTAGAGTTAGTTTTTATATAAAAAATATATTTAAATGGGCATTCATAAAAATTATTTTAAATAAAAATAAATATCGATTAGACAATTTCATGTTTGCAGGGCATATTTGAGCACATAAAAAGCCCTCTTTAACTTACATATTATCTTCTTATTTATGAATAATAAAACTAAGAATTATTTAACATATATCTCTTCTTTAAAAAAAAAATTATTAAAAAATTACAGATTTAATATCTATTTATAATTTTTTTATTTTATTTGAGCTACATCAGAGATGAATAATCTTACTATCTATATATATATATATATATATATATATATATATATATATATATATATATATATATATATATATATATATATAAGGGATAGATTCTATTTATTTTGGCATATGTTTATGGGATTCTTGAAGTAGCTTTGTGCCGAAATAATATTTATTATTAGATACATATAAGTTGACATCTCAAAACGGAGGGAACTCGATTCGGGAAGAGCACTTACTCGTAGGGTAGACAGGACACCGGATGAGCTCCTTCCCCGAAGTATCCACACACACGTAGATCTGATACAGTTGCCTGTTCCCGAATTCATTGGCGTTGCACTCGATTCCGGGAGCGTAGCCGATGGCATCTCCGATGGCGCTAGATATGTCCCCCAGGCCGTAAAAGCCGCCGTCTGGTCGAACACCTGCAACAGCATGCAGCAAGCACCATGGCGTCATGCATGCCATCCTTTGGAGGACGCCACAAGCTTGTGGTACGTACCTGCGTCTTGCAGAAGCTTGAGGAGGTTGACTCGCTTCTTGAGGTCGAGAGCCGTTTGGAAGTAGGAGTGCTGGTCGAGGACGGACGCCGAGCAGGTGCCGTGCTTCTCCCACTCGTGGCTCCAGAAACGGGAGCCGTCGCCGCTGGGGCAAGCTAGGGTTGGCCATCTCGATCGCATTCTCCCCATTAGATCGTTGATCTGCACATCAAGAATCCATCCATGTCACAGGACCATGCGACAAGCATCAACAGCGGCAGAGGAGACGAAAACGAAGCACCTCGGACGCATTGTAAGGCCTCTTAGGGTCGCAATTCGACGGGTACGAGCCATCGTTGTAGTTGGGCCACAGCCCGTGGATGCCGAAGTCGGCCACTGGTTTCCCGGTGGAAGGGTAGCAGCAGCTTTGCTTGGTGTCGCAGTACGAGCCCGGCCACTGCATGGAGAACATGGTTAGCATCGAAGCATTAAGAAGAAGAAGAAGAAGAAAGATCGATCACTACTAGCGAACCTGTTGAACGAAGTAGAAGAAGTCGAAATCTTGGGCAGCCAGGAGGGGAAGAAGAAGAAGAAGCAGAAGAAGGGTTACGGAAGGCTTCATCTCGGGGTGAAGGCGACGAGTACGTGCTGCAGCTGTCTGCGTCGCCATACTTATGGGCGAGACTGTGGAACAGGAAAGGAAGAGACGTACACCCCACGTCTGCGTGATGAGGTGCTGATCCTTCACACGTCGGTCTATATTAAATCGTGGACAGGAAACGACAGAGACGAGGAGGCGATCGCCGCCATCCTGTGGATGTGTTCACACGAACGACGCCCCTTAATCCCTGCTACAATGTTCTGCAGTAGCAGTGGAAGTATTAGCCGAATGAGTTCTCCAAAATCCAATCCCTAGCTGAGCTTGTCATTCAATCAAACAGATTGTCCGCAACCGAAGCGTCCAATTTGCTCGGAGAAATTGTGGCCAGAGTAGTACATGGAAAAGATGGCAATGTCACGTACAAAAGCAGCGAGAAAGACAAAAATTGTGATTCTTCCGCATTTAGAAGATAAATATTAGAAAGATCATTACCATCACACTAACGTCAAGATGGCCGAGTTGGTCTAAGGCGCCAGTTTCAGGTACTGGTCCGAAAGGGCATGGGTTCGAATCCCATTCTTGACACAATATATTATTTTATTTATATTGGTTACAATTCTATTGAAATCATTTCATATTTTTTCTCATTTTCCCTCTCTTTAATAACCAAAAAAATATTTTTTATTTTTATATAAATCAAATAATATTTTTCTATTTTCTTCGTCTTTAATAACTAGAAAAGACATTTCCATGAATTACTAGTTAATTAGGTTAATGTAAACTAAAAATAAGAAGCCTAAGCTTTTTATCTACTCTAAAGAGAACATAAAAAGTAGAGATCATTAAAAGATTATATATATATATATATATATATATATATATATATATATATATATGTGTGTGTGTGTGTGTGTGTGTGTGTGTGTGATAAATATGAGATTTATGACATATATATAATCAGCATAAGATTTCAAATGTGTTTTTTGAAGTAAAGTAATTTTCAGATCTTCAATCTAAATTTATTTTCAGATTCTTTTCCTTTTTTTTTTGGGTAGAGGGAGTGTGTTTCTTTATTGACTGTTCTTTATGATCGCAGAGAGTAGTGCAAATGGAAGTCATAGCTCGGGCTCGGAGGAAGAAGATGAAGTCTTTGTGTGAGTGCTCTGAGACTTTAGCCTTTGTTCTTTCTGGTGCCAGAAAACGCAGCCATAATCCACCTCCTGTGATCCCTCGGAAGCAAGCATATGAGCTTGCTTGCAAGGCTCCAAGCTCTCATTAATGGCGGCAACCAGCAACAACAGACGGCATGTGAACCACGGCTGTCCCTTAGTTCCCACTGGTGGTGTTACAGCCCGCGCCCGAGGTCCCATCCACGGGCTTCGTCACTGTTGTGCATCGCTTTCTCCGCTCTGTCGATTCCGTCCGCAAAGAGAGATCCAACAACGGCCTCCTTGTCCTCACCCCGTGTCATTCTCCATCATCGGTGACGACGAGGAGTCCAAGATTACTTTCTCCTCCCCCCCCTCCCCCCCCAGCCTGCCATGTTGATCCAGTCCTCGTCGTTTCACATCTAATTATCCATTGATGTGCCATACTCGATCTAATCATCACCCAGCAGATGATGTTTTCTGAGAACAACGCAAGAGACTCTGTTTTCTGAGAGAAGGGAAACAGCTTGTTGTTGTTGACCAATTCAGGTTTTGGATTCACATTTGTTGAAGGTGACATCTTGCCTAACAATGTGTGGAGAACACACCAATTTTCGTACAGAAATTGATGCTGTAAGAAAGAATTTTAATGAATCTTTCTGTGTAGATCAACATGGGAATAGCAAGAAGGAAGGCTCCCTGTAGATCTTTCTCTCCACCAGCCTAATCTTGCTCAGTTTCTTGTGGCACCACACCAATTGATCGGTTGTGATTGTAGACATTCTCAGCACTCTTGCCACCAGCTTCAGGTCTACTTGGGAGAAGAAAAGGTCCTGATTTGATCGATCTTCCTTTGGCCTTTTGAACTTCTTGACTATGCAGTTGCCAGTTCTTACAATGTCTTTGAGCTTCTTCTCTTTCTGCACCAAACAAGAGGAGATTACAGGAGAAGAGTAGAGACAGTTGAAGAACTGGAGAAGCATGCACCACCTTGCGGAGATCGGATTGGATGTCTTCCATGAGGTCAAAGTCTGATGGGTCTTGCAGGTCGACATGAGCTCCCATGAACCCTTTCAGAATACCTGGGGTTTCATCCTTGTCTGCCTTGACAAATTCCCAGAAGATCCTGATGGATTCCTCCATGGCATCTTCTATCATCTCACTTGTGATGTCATAGCATCCCTTGTGGTGATCCTCCATCTTCTCTCTCGCTCCATCCTCTGCAACAAAACTGGCCTTCGGTTGATGGTTTGCAGGAGCAACAGATGCGGTTCGGAGGTTGCTTACCTCTGATCAAAGGAACTTGGAGAAGATTTCGGAGAACGCATCGGTTTCTGATGTAGTTTGGCAGCCTCGGCCCTTGAAATGTTTCGTTCTCGACGAATCTCTGGATGACCACTTGGAACTGTTGGAATTCTCCTGCCACTTGATTGAAGTGGTGGCTTCGGTATGGATCGGATTCCGGCAATTCCCGAGCTTTCTCGTACTGCCATCTCAAGAACTCCCATGACAGGCATGTCTGGCCAACGTACACCACTTCCAGGTCACTCTGAAGCTCCTTGATGAACTTGTCTGAAGGTTCGGAGCTGGGTTTTCGACGAATCGACCAGAAGCTTTGGGAGAGGATGGATGAGATTGCTAAGGCTAATGTCTTTCGAGGTCCCAGTGATCTGAGAGGATCCTTCACCTGCAGGAAACCTGGAAATTGAGGAGGAACGCTGATGGTTACTACTTACTGCATGTAATCAATGGCGAGAGGAAGAGAGAGAGGAGGAGGAGGAGGAGGAGGAGGAGAAGGATTTGGACTGACCTATTGCGTACATTTTCTGGTAGTTGAGGATGTCGAACTTCCTCATCCTCTCCCTGTAGCTCCTGTAAGCCCTGTGCAGCTCGTCCAGTGGATCCTCGTGAAGGAAGCTCTCGTCCATCTTTAATGGCTTCAGATCCTCCACTGTTCGGGGACTCTCTGACTCCTCCAGAATCGTCGGCAGACCGATGTCCCTCGCTCTCCTCAGCTCCATCCTCAGCTGTTCTATCAGGTCCTGGTGCTCCCAGAGCAGCTCCAGCTCGCCGTACTCCTCGTCGTCTGACACCTTGAACTGATTCTTCTTCTCCGACTTATCAGCAGCAGCATCCGACCCGTCTCCTGCCTCTTCTGCATCGAGGACTTCCTCAGGGCTCTTCATAGGACTGCAACCTCTGCTCGTCGAATCAAGATCGTCGTCGCTGGAATCGGTGAACTCGATTTGGGGTGCATGAGAACATGGCAGATTCGTTGTTTCTTGAAGCCTGTCATCAGCTTCTTCTTCTTCTTCTTCTTCTTCTTCTTCTTCTTCTTCTTCTTCTTCTTCTTCTTCTTCTTCTTCTTCTTCTTCTTCTTCTTGGTTCAGACTCTTCCGCAGCTGTTCTTCTTCTCCATCGAAGTCTCTCTCGGACAAGAAACCATCTGAGTCCACGACGAGGTCGTGCACCGAGTAACCATCGCTCATGCTAATGGAGTCGGTCTCCGAATCGAAGCCGGAGAATTCCTCCGACAAAGAACATGCTCCATTCTCTTCCACGACCTCATAATTTCTCGGCAATATCTTGTCCTTGATCTCGATCGAATCGCTGGCATTGTGCACGGCATCATCATCGGCAGCAGCTGCTGCTGCTTCTCCTGAATCGAGCTCGGTACAAGAGGTTGTGGCTTTCGGCTCTTCCATGAACCCGCGGAAGTCTTTCTCGGACGAGAAGCCGTGAGAAGACTCATCTCCTCCATCAACAGGTAACGCAGCTTCTGGTTCCTCATCGCAATTGCCTCTCTGGTAATTCGATATCTGATGCTGGAACTTAAACCTGACGCACGATTCCTCTTTCTCCCCCAAGGATTCAGGCAGACCTTTGCGCTCATCTCTCTGCGAAGCTCCTCCTCTCCTATCTCTGCACGCAACACAAACCGAAACAGCAAGCTCTCTCAACATACAGCCGCAGAGGAACGAAGCAGAAGCAGCAGCAGCAGCTCCCACTACTCCCTTACCTGAAAGCGTGATCGACGATGAAGCTGATCAAAACGATCAGAAGATAGACAAGAACGAAGCAGCAACAGAAACCAAGGAGCGCCATTTCTCAGCAGAACATGTCATCCGCCAACTCTCTGTTCATCAAGAGAGAAGTCCACCCACCATTATCTCCACCTCAAGCAAGAGTAAATGGACACTTCACCTGCAACAACAGAGCAATAAACCTCAAAAGAACTCGAGCAACCGAAGCAAACGGGTAAACCGGAAGTGGAAGTCCCACCCGAAAGATGTGATGGCAGACAAAGAAGAAGGTGAGGCTTCCCATCAGCCATGGTTGCCTAATGCTCTCCGATGCTGTTGGCCTGCCAAGTGTAGTGAGGAAGAGAGAATTCAGATGAGAGGCTTGACCAAGCCAACCTGCAACAACCAGTCCATCAACCCCTCCCATCATCTCGGTTTTACCTCTGTGAATCCTGTGGAGGTCATCATCTTCATGGTCCACAATGGATTCATTCAAGAACCTTAATTGGGTTCACCTAACTCATCTGCAAATTGATACAAATCACAGACAACCTTAGAATCATTGACTTGGCATACAACCTTGGCCTCATTGCCACATTCCATGCAGAGACCAAGATGGGTGTTCCTTGTTGTGGAACATCAATCATGCATCCCCCCAAAATAAGTCATTTTCATATTCATTTCTCTAAAACAAAGTTCAGTACTTATATGTATAAAAAAAATTATATATGATTTTTTTATTAGGAATAGTTTAGATGAATAACTACACTGATTTAAAGTTTAATGCATGCATGCACACAATAGCAAAATTCATATGATGACTAAAAATTATTTTTAATTGATGTATAATTTATTGAGATTTTTTAGTGGAAATTGGAATGGATGATGTCCATGTTTAGGGCTTATTCATGTTGACAAGACATTATGTGGCAATTAAGATCAGCTTTGGTTGAATCAAGATCTTTCACAACAGGAAATATGACATGGTCAATCCAAATCCAAGCTAGAATCTAATTGTCATTGTTGATGTACTTGTCCTCATCAATCAAATATTTTATTATTTTTAATTAATGAATAAAAAAGCTTCTATCATAAAATAGAAAAAAAGAAACAAAAATTTTGGACCCACATCTATGCATCTTTTGGACTTTGACAACCATAGTAAGCTAAAGATGGATTGCACAACATGTGAAAGGAAAAGGAAAAGGAAATGGAAAAGAGGAAGCCACACTCAACAACAACCATTCATCACAAAGAAGAACCATGCAGTGGAACATGATTAGGGTTTTGCAAGGATGAGGTCATGACCACCTCAACTGTGGGACCCTTAGAACAAGATTGCAAGAGAGATTCCTCACATGAAATAATATTGGGAATGTTTTCCTTTTTATAACTATGATTGATGTTGGATGAATACATCATTTCTCAACTCCAAAAGCAATATATTCTATTATTGATTTCATATGACTGGTTATGAAATATTCTTATAAAAATATACTATCTTCTTTTTCAAGATTTTTTTTGCTTTGCTCTCTAATGGACATGTCATTTATAAATACTATGTTTAGCAGCAATGAGACAATTACTTGTTTGATGATAGGTGAAGGAAGATTTAATAAGAATTTCCTAAAAATGAAGCTTTACCTATATATTAAGAAAATATTATCTTAAATAAATATTTATTTGTCCATAACTTATTGATGGAAAAAATATTTTTACTACTTATTGGTATTGTTCATTTCTCTCTAATATTTTTTATCAAAATTATATAAATATATACATCCTTTCAAAAATAATGATGTTTGTATTTATCCCCTCATTTATATGTGTACATATATTACTTAACCTCCATTAGATAATTATATTTTGATCATTAGCCAAAATTTTAAGCTACATTATCATAATGTTCACTATGAGTAATCATCGTTAACTTGAATTTCTAAGATGAATATTATCATGAAGGTTAATTATTATACGATGTAAATTTGATCCGTCGTAATATAAAAAATAAAAATCGGATCATTGTTAGATAATAACACGACATAGTAAAATCGTCCATCGGTTGTCATCACCGCTAACGTCAGTGAGATATCTCATTGATCTATGAGACCATTGTTAGATAGTAATACCAATAGATTTCGTGACATAATAAAATCATCCATCGGTTGTCATCACCACCAACCCCAGTGGAATATCTCATTGATCTCCAAGGTTTGGCAACAGGACAGTCTACAGCCATGCATGTGTAATATTCTTCCTCTTCTCCCTTTAGCACCTGATCTGTGCCCATCTGCCATGCCTTGCATCGAGTTAGCAGCACATGGTGGCCATTGATGGAGTCCAAGGACAGCTCTCTTTAAGAACATAGGGCTCCTCTTCATTCATGTCTTCCACATGGAAGGATGATGATGGATTCTTGACATGATCCACCATTCATGCATCTACCAACATTCGATGAGGTAAAGCCCTATAAACAACTTTTACTTATCAAAATCTAATAAGACTAAGACATGAATATGATCAAGTTGGTGTACAACATTTTGATCTCCAATGCTAATTGGGCTACTGGAGGAGGCCTATGACATTGTAATGTGGTCAACCATATGACCCAAGGCATTAGGTTGACTCCAATCTTCCATTCAGATCGGATGGCCCATCCATGCCCATGTCACTATCTCGTCAAAATAGTAATGAATAAATGCACTCTAGCCCATATCTCCTTAAATCATAGATTGATTGAGAAATGTAATATATCTTAATTTACTGGGATCATTGATTTACTATAATCAGTGATCTTCTATCATGTCCTCCTGAAAGATTAAGATTTCAGGAGGACATGATAGAGTATGCAAATTGATCAAAGGTATAGACATGAGATACATGCAACTCTAAGAATATGAAGAATAATACTATGTAAATGACTATGTTATCATTTATTATGGTGTCATATATTTATATCCTAATGTATTAAGAAAGATAATTATTTGTCATCCTTCATTTACTCCGGCCAGCAATCCTCTCAGATACATACAGGTGCATGATGTGTTCTCCAAAGGAGTTCCAAGAACACAGTGTGAGGGTGTTGAGTAGATAAACCGCACGCTCTCTGCTCTTAAGACTGCAAGTCGTCACCCAACATCTCATGCACCGTATGGGAACACCTCACCCTAAACATGCAGTAATTGCATGCAATAAATGGCTAGGGTTTCTGCAGGACAAGAAAGCCATCATCATCATCAAGACAACTCCGAGCTGTTAACCCTGGTAGTTGTTACTGAGGATAACTAAGACATGCTTGAGGACAAATGGCCTCCGAATCTAAGCTTCAAAGCAGTGTCATGATAAGGGTTTTCCCCGGCGCAGCCTCATTCAATGCTCGGCCTTTGCAGAGAGAGACGGGGGTGTGGGGGGTGTTCATCCACCAAGCAAGCTTAGCTGAGCTCACAAGTCCCCTCCTCGGGAGTAAATGCTACTTGCTGTCCTCTTTTGACCTCCTCCTCCGCCTCCTCCATCTCCTCCTCTCTTTCCTTTTGCCTCTTCTTAGGGTCAAAAGATAGCGGACAATTCCTTGCATCATCTGGTCTCTTGTTCGTGTGTGTGTGTGTGTCAGTGTCCAGGTTACTTACGCTGCCTTGGACCTCTGCCGGCTCTCGGTGTGGCTTCTGGGGGAGGAAGAGGAGGAGGAGGAGTTCCCGGCATGGGAAGACCACCTTGCTGCGATAAAGTAGGGGTGAAGAAGGGGCCATGGACTCCGGAAGAGGACCTGGTCCTTGTCTCCTACATCCAGGAGCATGGCCCTGGCAACTGGAGAGCCGTGCCTACCAACACAGGTGATCGAGCTCCTTCGACATGTTCCATGAACTCGGGTGCTTAGATCTGAAGGGTTTCAGGGATTTGATCGAGTCCTTTGTCCTTTTCTACGGCCAGGTCTGATGCGATGCAGCAAGAGTTGCAGGCTTCGATGGACTAATTACCTCAGGCCGGGCATCAAGCGCGGCAACTTCACAGATCAGGAGGAGAGGCTCATCATCCATCTCCAAGCTCTTCTCGGCAACAGGTGCATCCCAATGTGTGAATCCCTTTGTCCGCCCGGCCGGCTCTGTAATTGAGATCTGATCGTGCATGCAGATGGGCAGCCATAGCTTCGTATCTCCCGGAGAGGACGGACAACGACATCAAGAACTTCTGGAACACCCATCTGAAGAAGAAGCTGAGGAAGATCCAGGGCGGCCAAGACGACGGTACCATGAACGCTGTCCTCTCGGCGAACTACTACCCCTTCTCCAAAGGCCTGTGGGAGACGACGGTCCAAACCGACATCCACATGGCCAAGCAAGCCCTCGGCGAGGCCCTGTCCCTGCAGAATCCGCACGCCGGCGCATCATCGGCCACCACTACCACCTACGCCTCGAGCACCGAGAACATCTCTCGATTACTCGAAGGATGGATGAAGAATTCCCCGAAGACGCGAGCTGCTTCGGCAAGCGACATGGTGGGTGGCGCCGGCTCAGCCTCCACCGAGGGCTCGGCTACGATGGCAAGCAAGAGCGCCGAAGTATCGCCGGAGGGACTCGACTCATTGTTCAAGATGGAGACGTCGACGCCCGAGGTATCGGAGAGCAGCCTTTTCCAACGCCAGATCAAGCTGGCCACCGAAGCTCCGATCCCCATTTCCTTGCTCGAGACATGGCTCTTTGACGAAACCTTCGAACAGGGAGGAGCATGCCCGGTTGACATCCCACTATGCGACGCTGCCGCTGAGTTGCTATAGAGGGAGATCGGATCACAGAAATAGCTCAAGGTGTAAATTCCAACGAACTTCACACGAACCCTATCACGCAAAGTTTGCTGCAATCACAACATCGGACTAATTGTCATCTTCGATCCTCTTCTTCAGTTTGAGTGGTGTGAGCTTTGTTCAGCCTGTATAAGATATGTGGGGCGAAGGAGGATTCATGTACTCATATAAGTGTAGTATACTTGTGCTAGATCATTGAGTGTCTTGCTCCTTGTCGAACACGACATGATGACCTTGCATGGATGACACACACAGCCAGTGGTGTGATGAGAGATCATGTTCATGTGCTGACACCAACTACAGATCACGAACAGTGTCTTATCTCCATGCACTTCAAGTTTGTCTAGAAAACAAATCATCAAATTGGATTCTCTGTGACCGCTTACTGCATGCAGTGGTCTGTCATGAATGTGGTCAATGCGTTGGGTGTACATTTCTGTTGCATGCACCTCGAGGATGTCTATCGATTCGGATGAAGAACACAAGGACGAGAAAGACTGTACTGGGAATGTCATATGTGAAGCTTCTTCATCCTTTCTCTCTCATGCAGACCAACATTTCCTTGCTGCTGTAAGCACAAGAACGTCAATGAGTACTGCATCTCCTAGCTAGAGAGGAGATGAAGTTAATCATGCTGCTGTATGCTTCTTGATCCTGAATGATGAAGAACATGGAATTCTTTCTCCCCATTATACTACTGATATGCAGTTGTCAGAATTGCACACAGAGTCAGAGCTTTTTTTTTTTTTTAAGCATAAGAACTTATTGTGTGAAAAATTTTAATGTCAAATCAAATAACAATAGATCTAAATCAGGAAAACTTTTCTGTAAGATTTGAGAATTAGATTGATATTCTTCTCTCTTCTTATCTTTTATATAATCAATATGATCAATGGATTTAAGGATAAAAATAAAAATTTACTGAAAAAAGATATGTAATCTCTTAATCATGTAATTAGAAAAGTCACTTTGTCATATCATAAGGAATCCTACAATAATAGTTATTCTTTTTATTGACCGATAACCATAATAGAATCTAGTCATGTTCATAATATATCTTATCTAATTAGATATAATCATATAATCTAATACTTTTAACATAAAATAAAACTTAATATTTCAAATAAAAAATATTTAAAGGAACTAAAAATTATATATCACTCACTTTATCAAGCACATGATCCAAACCTTCTCAATATCAATAAGCTCGAAAAAAATATATATCATTTTTGCTAAAATAGAGTACAATAACATCATTTGATATTATTATGCAATTGAAAAATACTTCTTTATCAATCTCTTCTTTGATAATGTGACACATAACAAATCATAGATTGAGACCTTAGGATTAGAAAATAGTTGTTGACACCACCCCACCCCCAACCTAACCAAGCCATAGGTGATGGATACAATAAAACCAAAATGGTGCCACGTCAAAATTATCACTATTGCACTTGTCAAGGTTCATTGTCATTAGATGTGATGTGAGGCACATTAAGTCCACATTGTGACAAAAAGAAAAAAATCCTACTGTTAGAAGCTAATAGTTCTCTAACAATTTAATGCTTGATTTTGATTTGCATTAAGTTGATTGATTGGGGGGGGGGGTGGGGGGGATCAAATTCTTTTGCTATGTGGTCATCAACTAATTATTTGAGAAGGCAGAGATGTGGATGAGCTGCTTTAGGTCACATGCTATCAAATCAAAGAAATGGCTTTGGAAATTTTGATGGTGAATTAAATGATTGGTTAACCATAATGATGTCCCATTACCAACTTCCTCAAATTGCCCACAAAAGATAAATTATTTTAATCACTATATAAGCAATCCAATGCCTCTTTTTTTTTTATTTACTTCGAGGAGAAATATATACTATATAGATAAAATAGATTTAAATTTGTTGAACTTAGAAGTGAAAGATAATGGGAAACTTTGAGTTGTTCAAAAAAAATAAATAGACGAATACACTAATGTGAATTTTTAATTATATTTTTCGTATGATGTATATAATAATCTAAATGATGAAAATATCTCTCTAAATACGAGTATATATCTCTATTTTTTTTGTTAAAACAAGTATCTTATTGAGATAAAGCACATTTTTTGTCATTAGAAATAAGCTTTCTATGTATTAAAATACTTTATCTATGATTATAGACTACAATAGGTTTATGATCGAAGGTCGATTTACTGTTTATGTCTCTAATTAATCAAGATAAACCATTTGAGATCCATCATAAAAGAAGAATTAGTTATGAACTATATAACCTTTTGTCATTAAGAACATCCTCTAAAAACATTTGTCACTGATATTAACCTTAAGCAATAATGTTAAGAAACAAAGGTTATTTTACTGTCGATGTGTCTAATTGGACATAAATAATCTATTTGAGGTTCAAGAAGGAACGCAACAAGAACTCCACCGGATGATGAAATGACAACCATTTATGTATCATTGACTCAATTAAAATTATCAATGTGGCCAATACATTGGATTGGGAAAAGAAGGTGATTTGTTCGTTTGCAACCATAAAAGTTTTTACTACTAATTAATTAATCCATTGGAAATAGTTCAATTTGAGGTTCTAAGATGCATTTCTTAGAAAATTTTCTCAAAAAATTCCTTCTTTTTGCATTTATATCTATTCTGTTATTGTTTTAAGTAAAAGATGTTGGATTAAATAAGGAAAAACTTAGTGAAAGTAAATGATGGAAAAGACCTCTATTTTTTCTCTAATATTAGGTTATGTCAATCATTCAATCAAATGACTTGATGATGTTTCCCATAGTATCAATCACTATGTAAGATAGTTAGAGAAGTTTTATCTTAAAAGAGTAAAGGATTATTGGGCTAATTATAAATTATTCATTATAATTAGTTACATTTAGCATTTTGATCCTTGTACTTTCAAAAGTTACATCGAATTCTCTATACTTATCAAAATAAAACATTTAACCATGTTTCTCTTAAGTTATTGACTCTACCGATAGAAATACTATAGGATTTACCATTGATCATATGCTGACTTTACCTACTTCGATTTACTGCTAAGCACGTGTGATATTTTTATCAATATATGTTAACGACGTAAAGAAAATTATAATTAAATATTTCACTTTCATAAGTATAGGGATCTCAATATAATTTTTAAAAATATAGGGATCAAAATATTAAAGTTAATTAATTATAGAGAGTAATATGTAATTAGTCCAGGATTATTATATGAGACTATTAGGGAGAAAAGATTGAGTTAGAACTTAGAAATGCATCACTTGAAATCAAGGAGCAAAGTTTTTTGAGTGCAAGGCATAAGCTATCTTTAGGGATGATAACTAATTTTGCTCTTGGAAGCTGTTATTTGGCAATGCAAAATGTATAATGTATCTATTTAGATGAAACATCAAAGGAATTAATTGCTACTAATTTTAACATTTTGCTTGAGAAAGTAAGATCTGGTCATTAATTGTTGGTCGACTCTATCGATGAGATTTTCTCAAATAGTGTTCATAATGTAACACATTTAGCTCTTTTCATAGTCAATATAAATGGTAAAAAAAATTTATCATAAATTTTATTAATTACAAGTGATATTTTATTTTCAATTTTAGCCAAAAACAAACATTAATTTTCGATCACAAATAATATTTCAATGATTAAGGTTTAATGTATATACCGATCCAATACATACTATGTATCAATATATCGATACATACCATACTAACGACAAACTAGTATACTATATATATATATATATATATATGAACTTTTTATGGATTCATCAAATCTCTTTAATGCCTTAATATGACGTCGGAATGCTTCCACGATGTTATGATTTGGTACAATTTTTGAGATACACTTGATTGATGAATAACATTTGGAAGTGGCTTTAATTTAAGATTGTCAGTATTATTTTCTCATGTTATATAATTATTTATTAATTTTATATTTTGAATATTTAGATATTTATCTAGTCATATTATTATTTTATCCTGCATGCAACCTTTTTTTAATCTTATATTATTTTGTTTGTAATAATAATAGTAATATTTTGTTTGTTAAAACATTTTTATTTTCCCAAAAAAGTAAAATGGTGAAAATAATTGGAACAAAATAATAATAATAATCATAATCATAATTAGTTATGTAATGATTTATATGGTGTAATAATTGCAGAGCAATTCCTCAAAAAGAGAGCCACAAATAATTGTGGATGTAATGATCATTCATCCCCCTGAAGGATACAAGAAATCATGATCATCATCAGCTTCGTCCATCCAACGGCTACAAAAGGCGGCTCCCTTAGGGTTAGGGTTTTAAATATCTCCCGCTGCCTGCCCACCGCGTGGGACCCACTTGCCCGCTGGAGAACGATCTCTACCGTTAGAGGTACCCGGACCCAGAGATTGGACGGTGCAGATGAGACGCTACCGAGTTAATGTTACCACAGGTGGTGACGGGAAACTCCAGCAAACAGCGACGGGAAGGTGTATATATAGGTAGAGATAGAGGAGGAGGGAGGCAGGTCGCTCTCGCTCTCGCTCTCGCGTCCGGTATCCATCGAAGGTTTGGTCTCCTCAGCCGACGAGAAGAAGAGCAGGTCAATTAGGGTTACGGTGAGCAGGTCAATTAGGGTTAGGGTTTCGGAGGCGTCGGCGGAGAGGAGATGGGAGCCGACAAGGGGAAGAAGTCGAAGGTCGCGGAGGAAGGAGCCGAGGGTGCGGAACCCGAGCATATCGACGGCGAGCTCGTCCTCTCCATCGAGAAGCTCCAGGAGATCCAAGACGAGCTGGAGAAGGTAATGCTTCCTTGTGCCAAAAAAAAGACCTTTTTTTTTAAAAATCTTAACCCCTCTCTCCATCTCTTCTTTTTAAAGTTACCGTCGTATTTGATTCTTTAAATGTTCTCTTTTTTTCTTTTAATTTATGATGATTGATTGTCTGATTCGTATCGTTTCTTGTTCAAAGTTGAGAACTTTTCGATGGATAGTTTGTTGTCCACATGATTGTATGAACTCGCTTGAGGATTCCTCTCTTTTGGTCCCTGAATTGGGTAGTCACGCACGTTGGTGTTTCTGGATGACGGGTTTCTCTCTCTCTCTCTCTCTCTCTCTCTCTCTCTCTCTCTCTCTCTTTGTTTCGGTCACGTTGCAATGTTCGTCGTTTTATGATCTTAGATGGCTGAAAGTTTATTATTTGGAGCAGAGTAAGGTTGCTTGTAAGGTTGTTAATACATAGTGCTTCTGACATATCTCTAAGTCGGAAATTGTTAGCTTGCTGTGAAACCTTTCTTGGTTTCTCCATTTGTTTGGATAACAGTGGATTGAGTCCTCAAATGTGTGTCTCTTGGCATAACAAGGTTGTGTCATTCTGATTCTTGCTGTCAAATGTCTAGAAACATTGTTACTTTGAGTCGAGAATCAATTATGAGGGCTAGCAATTGGTTGATTAGATTGCCAAATTGTTGCCACCTCTCATTCCTTTTAGGTTCACCTTAGTGTCCAACTTTGCAGAGTTATTAAAGTAAGGAAAATAAAGATAGGAAATAAGGATAGTTATTAAGCTTCAGCTTTTTGCGAGGAAATTGCTGCGAAACTATGATACTGATTTTGGAAATTTTACCCATGTAATAAGGATGCGGTGGAAGCTTTGTTTCTTAGTTCAGATTTCTTGTGCTCTCTCACCTTCCTTGGAACTATTTGTAGGAGGAACACATAGTTTGTCCTCTTTTTCCTTTTAATTTCTTTCTTTTGCCTATAACTGTCATTGTGTAGATAATTGCAAAGAACCTGAGAAAAATGGCATTATATTATTGTAGTATGTGATTACTTTTCAATGGTTTCTTCAGTGTCTTGTGCATTTATCCTTTTGTACTGTTTACTTATGTTAACATTCTTGCCTCAGAATACTTTTAGATTATGTGTTTTGCCTATTTTCGCAACATGCTGATTTAGATTTTTCTTAATAGATCAATGAGGAAGCAAGTGATAAAGTTTTTGAGGTGGAACAGAAATACAATGAGATTCGTAGACCTGTCTATGTCAGGAGGGCTGAAATCATCAAACATATCCCTGACTTCTGGTTAACTGC
Organism: Musa acuminata AAA Group; assembly: GCF_036884655.1. NCBI lineage: Eukaryota > Viridiplantae > Streptophyta > Magnoliopsida > Zingiberales > Musaceae > Musa > Musa acuminata. Next base: position 290,525 of record NW_027021321.1, on the reverse strand, counting down.
GGTATCTTAGTTTTTAATTCTTTGATTTTTGTGTCAAATGTTCTTTTGTGCCATCTCTAAAAGTTCATCTTTTCTTTGTTCTTAATGGTATGCAGTTCTTGAGTCATCCTGCTCTTGGCGATCTATTATCAGAAAAGGACCAGGAGGTATATAAGCTGTTAACGACGAAGGATGCCAAAATATAGCTAACTTTGATAATATCTTTTCAAATTACAGCCTGTGCCTTAACCTTAGTTTAACAGATAAAAATTTATAAATTTGTTTTATTTTCTAATAGATGCACTGGTTTTGGAATTTGATGATTTCCATTGATGTAGATTTTCAAGTTCATGCGTTCATTAGATGTTGAAGACTTTAAGGATATGAAGACAGGCTACTCCATTACATTCGTGAGTTACTGAGCACCAAAATGGTAGCCCGATCATTATCTGCAGTTTCTTTTCATTTCTATTTTTATCCATGACCAATTGAAATTTTTTTTGCAAGTTATAGAACTTCTCCAATAACCCATATTTTGAGGACACAAAACTGACAAAGACATATTCATTCACTGATGAAGGAACAACCAATGTAACTGGCACAACAATCAAGTGGAAGGAGGGCATGGTGAGAGCAAACCATTCTTGTTAGCACCCAAAGTTTTCATTATTAATTTTTTTATCCAAGTTGTAGGTGTGATTTTTATGTATTTTTATATTTGTAGGAACATATTGCCAATGGTGATGCTCATAAGAAGAAGGGGAACAAACGGCTCTTTGCTGAGGAAAGGTTGATGCTGTTGATCTTGACTGTCTTTTTTTTTTGTCTGTACAATGTTTGACAAGTGATCCTATGTTGCATCATTGAGTAATTAGTATTTGGTGATATTTGTATTGCTAGTTGTGTTTTTATTTTAATCATCGAAATTTTAGAACTCAGTGATCTGTTATGTAGAAGTCAATGGCTTGAGTTGTCATGTTTGTGTCTGCCATTCTCATATCAGGATCTACGTGTAATGGTTCCTCCTTCTAGTCAAGCACTAATGTTTCTTGGCATCTAGTCATAGAATTCTTGTCTGTCAACATCCAAGTTCTTATTTCCCTAAAAAATTCATTTCATGGATTGCTTTGTGCCCAGAAGTTGTCCACTTCTGCTTTCTTAACTCCCTTATCTGAAAGGGTTGTATTTGGAAATTGAGCATGATTGTAGCATAGGCATAAATGGAGTTTATATCTCAATTTTATGTTTCGCTAAAGTTATTCTACAGCTCCAGTGTTTGATATTTGCGCCTTGCTGGTTCATTATTTTATCCAAGCAACTTATACTTGCACCATCATTTGATATTTGCACCTTGCTGGTTCATCATTTTCCCTTTGATTTTGTTATAATTCTTTGCAAATTACCAAGCAACTTGTACTTTTTATGTGTATTATATGAGCCAAACGTTTGGATTTCCCTAGCATGGTAATGTTGGGTTCACATGGCTTTGTATGTTCCCTGCCATGCCCCACTTGCATGTCTGTGCATATTTTCTTGGCCCTGTTAGAAGTATAGATATTGAGCTGCCAAAGGTAATCCTTAACCTCAATTTTAACTGTATGTTTCTTTGAGGAATCCTTTATATGATTGATATACAGACCAGGTTAGGTTGCATCAATAAATTGGTGTCACTGATTCATCTTTAGCATATTGGTGGAGTTCTTATATCTCTGGCTTTAGTTCCTAATCCATCGCTTTCCCCTTTTTTTGAACAGTTTCTTCAGTTGGTTTAATGACAATCAAGAAAAGGACCTCTCAGAAGGAGTTATGGATGAGGTAATGTTTCTTGATTTTCTTTCAAACTAATTGTTGGTTATATTTGTATTATATAACTGGGTTGGATGATGAGTGAAATTGTATCTGATTTTGCGCTACTAGTCATGGACATTTGTTCAGCTTCCTGTTTTGAAATCTGATTGAACTATCTTATCAGAAGATCACCATGACTACTGAATAAGAACAGCTTTTGAGTGCCTTGTGCTATTACATTTCTGATGCAGGTGGCTGAGATAATCAAGGAAGACCTCTGGCCCAATCCCTTAAAATACTTTAACAATGTATGTTTTCCTAGCTAGCGTGTTTCTGCTCCGTCTACCTATTTTTTTTCCCTCTTTCTTGAGAATTTTGCTTTCACTCATTTGAATTGCAATTTTTTCAACTGACAATGCTTCTCACTTTTTTATTTTACGGGTACAGGAAGCTGATGAGGATGACTTTGATGGAGAGGAAGATGATGAAGAGGTATATTTTCTCTCCTTTTTATCACATAATAATGGCTAGTCATATTCCAATACTGCTTATGTAATCTCAGATGCCGAAGAAATTTAAATTCCATTTCCTGTTTCCATGTTTTATACTTGTCTTATTAATAA
>NW_027021321.1:260472-287135 GCF_036884655.1 Musa acuminata AAA Group | reverse complement strand
GGAATGGGAATGATAAAAGCTGAACAAAAGGAAATGGCAGAAGTAAATAAAATGTCTTGGGAGGAAGGCAGATATCTAATGTCAGTATGTCATGACATGGTTAGTAACAAGAAAAAAGGGCACTTATTCAGTTATAGAATAAGCCCATATGGAAACAGCCACCAAGTTAACTTCTTGTCATGATATACAGGAAATTTTATTAGTCAATATGGGATCAGTTCAAGTTTATGGTCCGTTAAGGAAAACTTAAGTTGTAATTGTCATTTGTTTCAAAACAATAAGAACATAAAAAGGCAGCATGATCAGCATGGTATTGATTCAATTTACAAAATTCAGTCATGGCAGAACACAATATGATAAGTTGCATACACACAACAGTCACACTGATGGGCTTCCTAGCAAGTTGAAATACACACAAACAGGAACCCTGCCACATTTATGTTTTTCAGTTATTCAGCAAGAATTAAATGGACCTTTGCATCCATTTTTATTGATAATGCACTGAAGAAACATAAAGTGATAATTTTTGCTTTTGAGGTTGTAAATAATCCATAACAACATGGCAATTGTGGGATAATATAACCAGAAATGGGAGAAATCAGAAGAAAGTAATCTTGAGTTGCATAAATATTAAATACCCAACACATATCCTTTAGGTCACTGGATAAACTTAAAACTGTAATCATCGATAATTTTTTTCCTTAATATAAATTAATTACTATAAATAATATATTATTTTATTATTAACTTCTATATTTGTATATTATAGTTAAGGAAATGATTAGATTTGGTTTCCTTAATCATATGGATAAGTTATGAATTCTACTAATCAATTAAATTATTAATTGATTTATTTCCTAATGAGTGATTTGATATTTAGGAAGTAAATAGTTTACATTCCATTTTTGTATGTGAACTATAAGAAATAAATATTATATTACTTTTTTATGTGTAAAAACAAATGTAAAATAAATTAAAAATAAAAATTAAATTATTACTTACTTTTCGGGGAGATCTCATCTTCTCCTATATAAAAGGACTATTCATCCCTCATTCTCTACTAGGCCTAACAATAGAATGATTGAGGAGATGACTTTTTGGGAAGATAATATCAAGGAAGGAATAATCGAAAAGAGGTAGGATCCTTTCTTTTTAATTAATTTTGATTTGTGTTTTAAAATCTTAACATTGAGATTGTTACAATTTTATAATGAATAATGATGTTTTAATTTCAAATTTTCATTATTTTTTAATAATAATAATTGATTTGTGATGTTAGACTAATTATTTGATTTGTATTGATCTTTTAAGCTTAAGTGAATTTTAATATTGATTTAATTATTAAAATTCTTATTTAGTATAATAGTTCTAATTTATTTAATTAGTTATATCTATATTTCAAGAATTATGTGTGAATTTCTGTAATGTAATTAGTTTTAAATTTTAATCATGAATTTAAAGATTTAATTAATATATTTGAATAATTCTTTAATAATTTTAAATATTAAAATCTAATTTGATAAGAGAAGTCTAATTGGGGTCTGACTTGAGTCAAGTTGATCAATCATATCGAATCGACTCAAACAATGTGATCATGTACAACCTAGCTTATGTGACTAAGTACAACCTAGCCCATGTGGTCAGGCATGACCCAACCCATGTGGCTAGGTACGATCTAATCCATATGGTCATGTATAACCCAGCCCATGTGGTAAGATACGACCCAACCATGTGGTTAGGCATGGACCAGCTCATGTGGCTAGATACAATCCAGTCTATGTGGCATTGTATAACCGAACTCATATGGTAAGGTACGACTCAACCATGTGACTAAGCATGGGCCAGCTTATGTGGCTAGGTACAGCTCAGTCTAGGTGGTCAGATACGACCCCAACTCATGTGTCTATGATCAATTCGTGAGCCAAGTATGGCTTAGTTCAATGGTAAGGCCCAGCCCAACTTATAAGTGAGGCTTAGCCTAGTCCATGAAGTTAAGCCTGCCTAGCTACGCGATTGATATTAGACATATCATCGCTCCTTTTATATAGCCCGTCGTACCACAACTCAACCTAGTATTTGGAACAGGTATATGCAATGTATATGACCCGCCCAAGACACAGGTGGGTTGGTTCGGTTTGGGTTAGTATTATACGACATAGTCCAATCTCCTTCTCTATTGGTTTGAGCTCATTAATTGACGAAATCAAACAGGTTTGATCAGTTAAAGCTGATTTAGGGTGATTCCAAACTAACTTGACTGGTTCAAACCTATTTGACATAATCGAGATCAATCAAATCTAAATTAGACCGGTTTAGGGTGATTCCAGACTGGTTCCATAAGGACTATTGAGATATTGATATTTAATGCTTTTATGATATGATGAATTTAAAGATTTTATCTGAAGATGTCATTTGAAAATGATTATTGGTTTTCTATGTTTATGATATTGATATGATAAGTATCATGTAGTAGATGTGACTAGACTAATAATTCACATTGGGAGTGCAACCTGTGAAAGGAGCTACGGGCCCATCATAGTACGGAGCCACCAATGAACATAGCCTAGTAGATTTACATCAAGTATAATCTCTCATAATATTTAATCATATTGATTTCTTGATGTATGCATGAGTGATTGAATGAGTGTAAATGAATGATCATGGATGTTTATGTATCCCTGCCGAGGGCAGGTATGACGATTCCCTTCGGGGATTAGCGGGCCGTCAGACGTGATGGTTAGACGGTTCCTCCATCCGCTATTGGGAGGAACGTGTCCCCACTTGAGCGGGTGAGGGATACCACTCCATCCGCTGTTGGGAGTGCGATATGAATTATCTCCATCCGCTATTGGGAGGAATCCATCCCGTGGAATATGCCTCTCCATCCGCTATTGGGAGAGCGCACCATTGGGTGATGTACGCCTTTGTTATTATATATGTATTGTATGTGGCTGATGCATGATTTTGTTTATTATGCAAGAAATTATCATCATTTTTTTTATGCATAAGTTTTATGATGAATAGATATATTTTCATATTGAATTATTGATATTTATTTATATTTTATGAATATTGAAGATTATTTTTATGACTTTTCTGAGGTTCCTACCAGCATGTGTGGTTGCTGATGTGTTTTTATTTTATATTTATTTTCAGAGTAATCGATTATTGTGTAATAGATCTGAAGCTTAGGTGGAAGAGACTTGTGACCCTATGAAGAAGATGTCATTTTTCTAGCTAATAGAATATCTACTACTGTAAAGACAATAATTTGAATTCAAAGACGAATGAAAAGAAAAGGAGAGAGTTTATTATGTAAATTATGGATAATAAATTACTGATTTATTATTCTTTTTATAAATTCGGGATGTGATAAATTTAATGGTATCAGAGCAATGATTTTGAGGACCTGTTAGAATATGGGATCCTAGGACTAGAATATTAGATGACCCTAGTGTTTGAGATTTAGATTTTAAGAATTAGATTAAATACAACATATATTTAAGATATTATGATTATTTTTAGTCAAATATAATTTTTTTTATAAAAATAGTTGATTAAAGATGTTACTTGAATTTCGTTAAATGACTTGAGATAGGATTATAAAAGGTCAAAATTTTAATTTTTCTCTAAATTAAAATAAGTGTAATATTAGTTTATCTTATAAACTCTTATAAGATTTTATATTTTGAATGTGATTTTTCCATGATCCTCTTGTCCCTTTTTGAAAAGTATATTATGGATGTTAATTTAATTATAGAATATTTTATTTTTGAGATATATATGACTTAGTTATTCATTAAGATTATAGTAAGTTTCAGTTATTCTCTTAATTTAAAAGTTTTGATAATTTTAAGTGTAAAAATTTTATAGAAACTTTATAAATATAAATATAAAGTATTTACCTTTATAATTTTTCTTATCATATATTATTCTTAAAATTGAGATTAAATTTGACATGTAGGATGGTTTGTAGAAGTTATTGTTGGCACTAATAAAATATATGACTTTAAAGTTAGAATATATTTGATTGTGCATTGATATTTAAACTTAATTGTATGAGTAATTAATTTAAATATAATTTGATTTAATGTAAAATTATCATATATTATTTGTTTAATGAAGTGATGAGTCTAATGAGAATTAGATATAATGCTATTTCTTTGACACATATAAAATGTAAATCATTCGAAATTATAAAAGAATATATGTTGAATAGTTGGATAAATTTTCATCATTTCAATTGCTTTTGTTGAGTTGTACCTCAACTTATATCTTATGTCAACAATTAATTAATTTTTAAAACTTAAAAATTTTATTGATTTATTAGATATAGAATTTGATATACTTGGGTAATCTAAAACCAAATTTATTCAATAAATTTCATTAATCTATCATATATTTTATGTTAAAAATATATATATTTTTGACTAAAAAGTTTTCGAGTGATACATTTAATTAAAATATTTTTCAAGTTAATTTAGTTTTGTCCAACTTAGTATTTCAAAAGTTAACTATATTGATTAATGTTATTCTTAATCAAATTTGGGAGTCAAATTTCTATTAAGTGGGGGAGAAATGTAATCATCGATAATTTTTTTCCTTAACATAAATTAATTACTATAAATGATATATTACTTTATTATTAACTTCTATATTTGTATATTATAGTTAAGGAAATAATTAGATTTGGTTTCCTTAATCATATGGATAAATTAGAAATTATACTAATCAATTAAATCATTAATTGATTTATTTCCTAATGAGTGATTTGATATTTAGGAAGTAAATAGTTTACATTCCATTTTTGTGTGTGAACTATAAGAAATAAATATTATATTATTTTTTGTGTGTAAAAACAAATGTAAAATAAATTAAAAATAAAAATTAAATTATTATTTACCTTTAAGGGAGATCTCATCTTCTCCTATATAAAAATTAAATTATTATTCATCCCTCGTTCTCTACTAAGCCTAACAATAGAAGGATTGAGGAGATGACTTTCTAGGGAGATGATATCAAGGAAGGGATAATCGAAAAGAGATAGGATCCTTTCTTTTTAATTAGTTTTGATTTGTGTTTTGAAATCTTGACATTGATATTGTTATAATTTTATAATGAATAATGATGTTTTAATTTCAAAATTTCATGATTTTTGAATAATAATAATTGATTTGTGGTGTTAGACTAATTATTTGATTTGTATTGATCTTTTAAGCTTAAGTGAATTTTAATATTGATTTAATTATTAAAATTCTTATTTAGTATAATAGTTCTAATTTATTTAATTAGTTATATCTATATTCCAAGAATTATGTGTGAATTTCTGTAATGTAATTAGTTTTAAATTTTAGATCATGAATTTAAAGATTTAATTAATGTATTTGAATAATTCTTTAATAATTTTAAATATTAAAATCTAATTTGATAAGAGGAGTCTAATCGGTGTTTGACTTGAGTCAAGTTGATCGATCAGATAAAATCGACTCAGGCATGACCCAACCCATGTGGCTAGGTACGATATAATCCATATGGCCATGTATGACCCAGCCCATGCGGTAAGGTACGACCCAACCATGTGGTTAGGTATGGACCAACTCATGTGGCTAGATACAATCTAGTCTATGTGGCCATGTATAACCCAACTCATATGATAAGGTACGACTCAACCATGTGGCTAAGCATGGGCCAGCTTATGTGGCTAGGTATAACTCAGTCTAGGTGGTCAGATACGACCCCAACTCATGTGTCTATGATCAATTCAGGAGCCAAGCATGGCTTAGTTCAATGGTAAGGCCCAGCCCAACTTATAAGTGAGGCTTAGCCTAGTCCATGAAGTTAAGCTTGCCCAGCTACGCGATTGATATTAGACATATCATCGCTCCTTTTATATAGCCCATCGTACCTCAACTCAACCTAGTATTTGGAACAGGTATATGCAATGTATATGACCCGCCCAAGACTCAGGTGGGTTGGTTCGGTTTGGGTTAGTACTATACGACATAGTCCAATCTCCTTCTCTATTGGTTTGAGCTCATTAATTGACGAAATCAAGCAGGTTTAATCAATTAAAGTTGATTTAGGGTGATTCCAAACTAACTTGACTGGTTCAAACCTATTTGACCTAATCGAGATCAATCAAATCTAAATTAGACCGGTTTATGGTGATTCCAGACTAGTTCCATAAGGATTTGGTATTGGCTCCATTAGATCATAATCGAATTGAGTTTGGTTTAAGTCAATTGAGCTATTCCAATTTGGGTTTTGATTGATTGAGGACTATTGAGATATTGATATTTAATGCTTTTATGATATGATGAATTTAAAGATTTTATCTGAAGATGTCATTTGAAAATGATTATTGGTTTTCTATGTTTATGATATTGAAATGATAAGTATCATGTAGTAGATGTGACTAGACTAGTAGTTCACATTGGGAGTGCAACCTGTGAAAGGAGCTACGGGCCCATCATAGTGCGGAGCCACGAATGAACATAGCCTAGTAGATTTACATCAAGTATAGTCTCTCATAATATTTAATCATATTGATTTCTTGATGTATGCATGAGTGATTGAATGAGTGTAAATGAATGATCATGGATGTTTATGTATCCCTGCCGAGGGCAGGTATGGCGATTCCCTTCGGGGATTAGCGGGCCGTCAGACGTGATGGTTAGACGGTTCCTCCATCCGCTATTGGGAGGAACATGTCCCCACTTGGGCGGGTGAGGGATACCACTCCATCCGCTGTTGGGAGTGCGATATGGATTATCTCCATCCGCTGTTGGGAGGAATCCATCCCGTGGAATATGCCTCTTCATCCGCTGTTGGGAGAGTGCACCATTGGGTGATATACGCCTTTGTTATTATGTATGTGTTGTATGTGGCTGATGCATGATTTTGTTTATTATGCAAGAAATTAACATCATTTTCCTGATGCATAAGTTTTATGATGAATAGATATATTTTCATATTGAATTATTGATATTTGTTTATATTTCATGAATATTGAAGATTATTTTTATGACTTTTCTGAGGTTCCTACCAGCATGTGTGGTTCCTACCAGCATGTGTGGTTGCTGATGTGTTTTTATTTTATATTTATTTTCAAAGTAATCGACTATTGTGTAATAGATCTGAAGCTTGGGTGGAAGAGACTTGTGACCCTGTAAAGAAGATGTCATTTTTCTAGCTAATAGAATATTTACTACTGTAAAGACAATAATTTGAATTCAAAGACGAATGAAAAGAAAAAGAAGAAGTTTATTATATAAATTATGGATAATAAATTACTGATTTATTATTTTTTTTATAAATTCGGGATGTGACAAAAACAAACAACATGGTAGGCAATGAAACATAATCTACTAGAGGGAAAGCCTATCCTTCTTTTGGTTGCAGATGAAATGTACAGAAAAGAAAAGGACCATCTAGGCCTGCTCCTAACAGCTAAATTGCCAAGAAGAAAAATGCTCTTTATCCTTATTACTCAGTTTCCTTGTACATTTAATCTAACTCTTATGTACATACATGTCCAGATCAGAACAGCAAAACCGATTGCTGTTGTAGTTAGCAAGGTTAAAGCAACAACACAATTCGTTTCCTGTCTCCAAGAAAAATCCTAGTCAACACGCAATTAAAGCTGGTAAGTCCCTGATGAGTTCATCAATTGATGTTACCTTGCCTGATGTTCAACTATACCTCAATTTACCCTTTTTTTTTATGGTCACTCTTACATATAGTTGTTTCTCTAGAAGCTGTCATCACTACAAATCATGAACAGATGAACATCCTTGCAACCCATTCACAGATCAACCCTTTTATTTTTCCAGGTGCAAAGCAGGAAAATAGACTCCAGAGCAGACAAAAAACGAAACTTCTATACCCAGTAACGCCGGTCATTTTACCAAACAGATGCCCTCCAAGAGCACCGAAGAATCATGAGACTAAAGATGGGGAGATAGAAGGATAAAGAGAAGACCTGAGGGATCTCGACGTCCGCAGGCTTCGTGAGCCCGAGAGTGGCGAGAGCCGCGGTGGCGGCGACGGCGGAGTGACCCATGCGGCCGAGTTAGAAAAAGGAGCGTGGGAGAGAGGCGACGGAAAGAGAAGCGGCGAGACGACCGCAGTGGCCGGACCGTCGATGCGCGATTTATTGATAGGATGGGTTCGCCATTCGAGATCGAATCGTTGGATCCATTAGCCGCACCCGTCTCTCTTCCCTCTTAGAAGTACTTGTAGTAGAACAATTAATTAGGAGATTTTGTCTCCTTCGTAATGTGCGGTTTGTATTCTATTGCAATGATTCATCCAATTCTCCAAATTAGTGAACAAGCAATAAAAGACGAACAAACAAAGATAAAGATAAGCTTAACAAAAGGCTGCTGCAGTCGTTTCCCAATAAATGCCAATGTGAGAGGAACCTTTTTTTTTCTGAAATTTTGTTTTTTATTAGATATTTTTAAAGTAATATATAACAATTAATAAAATCGTCCTGTACTGAGTAGGATGGGGGTGGAAAGTATAATATCCAATGTCTTTTTCTTTAAAGTGTGTTTGGTGGTTATAATTTTTACAATTTCAAGGTCTAAAAGCAATGGGAACGAAAAGTGAAAAAGTTGGTTTTAATAAAAATATGAAATTGTATTTATATTATATATTTAAAAATATAAAATATTTATAATTTTGATATTAATATATATATATATATATATTATTAAGAAATCACGAATCGGCGTCTCATGCACAGTAAAAAACAAAAACAAAATCAAATTTCCTAATCGGTTGTTGTACTATGATTAGTGTGTAAGAAAACTGCACGTATCATATTATAAATGTTACCTTGAGAGATTGTATATTTATAAATTTTTTAGATTCGATGAAGAGGATAAAGGAGAATTCGTGTATTCTTCTCTAACGGTGATCTACACAACAGATGCATGACAACGCTTCTCATATTGCTGAGGGATCTCCCTTTCTACGCACACCACAAGGCTACCGGAGCGTGTCACAGATCTAAGAACAAATCATCGTTATTATCATGATCTCGATCCGATTCTCATTATACAGATCTAAGAACATCATAATATATAACCAAATAATATATGATAAAATATAAATAATAATAATAAAAGAGATCGTCGTAGCGTGTCACATATATCATCACTCACGTGATAGGACACCTATAACTAACACATATATATCTTATTCTAAATATTTTATCCATCTCAACATATATCTCTCTATTACCCCTCTAAACAATCTCTCTTCTTTTACTATAATGATGATTGAGAGGGTTAATTATATATTTAGTATTTAGGTCCATATACTTTAAAATGTTATATTGATATTTTTATAATTATAAAAGTAAAATATCTAGATCCATTTCTTATAATATCATTAGTTTTACCAATGAAAATATAAAATATAAAATAAAAAGATAATTTTAATATTTCAATTGGTGGTGACAGATGATAGCATTGCAGGGCCATGATAGCTATTATGAATTAGGAGAACAACGACAAGAGATAAGGGTTGCTCTACATTTGTATCGACATTGATGCAATTGTCAAGCAACGAAAGGGCCACTACTGATGCACACACCAAGTGGCCCTTTCGTCGCTCGATAACTATATCGACATTGATACAGGTACAAAGCGGTGAAAAAATCATTCGAGAACTGTGTCGGTATCGACTAGATATAAAGAGACCCTCATCTCTCATTATTATTTTTTTCATTCACAATAGTCCTCACCAACATCGTATATCATCCCGAATGATAAAATTATATTTTTATCTTTTATTTTTTATAATTTTATTAATAAAACCGATGGTTTTATGATAAATAGATTTAAATGTTTCACTTTTATAATTAGAATATCGATGTAACTTTTTAAAATATAATAATCGAGATACTAAAACTAGCTATAACTATAGGGCTTAATATGCAACTAGCTCGAACAGAAATATTTGCAAAATATGCAATAACACCATTTCCCTCCATCTGGGAATTTGGTTGCATAGAGTTGTGCTGCTGATGCCAAGCTTCGAAAGTTCTTCAATGTCAACTTCAATCCAAGTAGTTCATTCGGGCATCCAATTCACATATCATACATCCAAACGCAGAACACATGAGAACCGAGAGAATATGATACTGCACCTTTATTTTTGTTCTCGGATAGTTGCCCATCACTGCAGCTTGCTTGTAGCCATTGCAGATTAAGATTGTAATCAGTCTATGTTGAGAGTGAACAATAATGACAACTATTTTTATTATGCAAACCATTACTAATATTTAAAAAGAAATATGTATATATATATATATATATATGTAGTTTTTTTTTTCATTGTGCTCTTAGATACATATTCACCAGTTTAAAGTCCCCAATGGATCTACCAGCTTAGTCTGAAAGTTTTGGACAATGACAATCTCTCACCACCTTACCCACTAGCTTTCTCTTTGTTCTCATGTGAGCCACACTTGTACTTTTCATCTTCTCTGTGCAACTCCATTATTAACAATGGTTACTTCTAGACATTCAAATTTTGTTTCCATTCTGAATAAGCTTTTAAATTACTTATCATTCTAAGAAAATTATAGTCTTGATATCTATCTGACTATCTCCTGACACCATTGTTTTAGTTAGGACTTGTTTATATGGTCCTTACCAATCTTCAATTTTTCTCTCTGTAAAATCCTAATGCTATTGACTTGTTGGAAGTTGAGTGGTTGATTGAACTTAGAATGTTTCATATATATCCAGTAGTTAAGTTACAAAGGGCAGGTTTTTTTGGTACAGTAACCTATGGACATATAATTTGTAGTTGAATTATATCTCAAATTCTTCACAGAAGTGATCCTCCAAAATAAGCTTTTAGTTTTCATATTGAACTTAAGTTCATAAAATTTCACACAAAAGATCATGATTAGTTTTCCACCATACTGCATTGAGACAACAGCTTAGTCCATAACTTCACAGAAGTGTTTTGGGCTTTCTTCAATGGCTGGGGATATGTTGGCATATGTGATTGTACTCAACTACAGCTTTTCTGCACATACATCATTGCCTACTGTCTGTAATGAGTTGTTCTTAATTTCTTCCCTAAATTGTGGAACAAGAATGACTATTTCACTATATATTAAATAGTGATCAAAGCACAACCTTGCAGTGTTTTGAAGTTATTGGTCAAGCAGGTGCAGATGATCCAACATGGACATTGAATCAACAATGAATATGCTGTCAATAATTACACCAGAGGTTCACTAAATAGTGTTTCATGGGCCAACTGAGTAGATTTCCAGCATACTGTGCATCTTCATGAACACAAACTTTCTCAATCATTTTGGAGAGAGATTTGGGTGTGGCTACATCTTTCATAGGATTCATCTTGCATAGCTTAAAAAGATAACAAACGAAGGTATGTCTAAATGAAGTTTTCCATACATTCAGTTTATTTATTTGCATTCATGTTTCTGTCATCCACATTAACTTTTGTTGCAGATCAGGAACTGCCACCTCCATTATATTATGAATAGATTTGCTGTGTGTATAGTCAGTCATAGATGGCCTATATATACTTCTACAATTGCATCTGTTGTACATAACTATTCACCACTGCTACTGTGTCTAAGAGAAAGACAACATGACTGAGCAAGTTCAAGACAGTGGTTGATTCACTATGCTGCAAAAAACATGCACTAGTAATAACTATGATCTCAAAATATGATATCTTTTGCTTATGTCCATGGATAAATAAACAAATTTTTTGAATAATAATATATAGAAATTTTTCTTTCAATTTAGTTAAATCTAATGTGAAAGCCTCTTCTACAAGGAAAAGCACCAAATGTTTTTTTTTTCCTTGGCATACATCAAAATTTAAAAGTATACTGATGAGCTCAGATTTGGATTTTTCATGTTAGGTAAATGATCAAAGTAAACTTATTTTATTCCTTGTATGAAAAATATCACAAAATTTCAAAAAGACTAAGTTTATCCTTAAGTGAATATTGAAATGAGTCCTTTATATAGACTTATAAGTTTATCCTTAGATTTATATGGACTTTAAATCTAATGTGTCTAATAAGACCCTTCTATTATCCTTAAGTAAGATTAGACTAGATTACATCTGGGTAGAAACTAATATGTAAAAAAAGTAAAATTATTTTTATAGTATAAAAAGACATCTTTTATAGTGTCTGAATAGTAGCAACTCTAACTAAAATCTTCTAAAATATATTTCGAATCCAAATAATTACTTAAAATATTTTTTAAAGTATCTATTAATTTTTCTACAAAGAATAAATGATAAAAATGAGATTCGAGACCTTATAATAAACTATGAAAACTTTTATCATATAAACAAAGTGATATATTTAAAAAATATATCGGATGAGATTTTGAATCATAATCTCATATATTATCATCAAATTAATATTTAAAACATAAAATTTAAACATAATTGACCCATACAGATTAAAAATACTATCCATCTTTTTCATTAAATACGTGGAATGAGACATTGAGAACTCCAAACTCACCATTTAGAAGATGCTATGAAACCCAATCCCAGCTGCAAATTAAGTTGAGACACAAAAGACCCCCAAAGTCCATCAACTAAGGTTGAACACTGCACATTATACCCCACAAAAGGTCCTACTATCATTCTTTTCTAAGTAAAATTCTATGTATATATATATATATATATATATATATATATATATATATATATATATATATATATATATATATATATATATATTTAAGGGTGATGAAACCCACTACTGTACTATATATATTTTTCTCTAGTAAGTGTAGCATAAAAAGGAGGAAAAGAAATGGGATGCATCGATGCTCCCAAACTGCTCCAACAAAACTCCATAAAAACAAGCACAAACCACAGATCGGCCGTAAGTCCTTTTCGGGATCTTTTAGGTGTCATGACGCTATCACCGTATGAAGATGGAAATGGGGAGAGGGTCCACTTCATGATTAGCTCATTCCTAATCATGCATTAATCATGCTCTTCTCACCTTCTTTATCATATCATTTCTTAAAGCTGATGTCCATTATGCTCTCTAAACCCGCATCGGCCGACAGGACCTGAAATCCATGTCGGATATCGGGCCAAAACCCCACACACATAAACCAAGCGAAGAACTGTATCTATCTGTTGGTGTCATGTTTCCAGAGCCTTGAGAGTCACTGTGATCGAATAAAAGGAAGAAAAAGGATAAAGACTTTGGTTGAATAATCATTAATCCCAACGATTTAAATTATAAGTTCTATAAATCCTAAACTTTAAATGTGAACGAAATTCATTGATAATTAAAGGATTTTTATTTAATCATTGATAATCTCATAATTATTAAATTGTTAGAAAAAAATTAACAAATTTATAATTTTCAATTAAAAAAAGAAGGTAAAATCATTGAGGGACTCTTCCTTGTATTTTGTGTTTGTGCTTAGCATTTTATTTGTTTTTGATCAAATTTATGTAAAAAAATCTTAGTCTTAAAAACTTTTAATATAATATTTTTATTTTTAAAAATTTATATAAAATAATAATTTTGCCTCTACTGTCCTTACAATCGTCAACCACCTCGGTCGATATCACTCTCCCCCTTCCTCCCTCTAATTATAAGATAATGACTAATGAGATAGAAGTTGGGATAATATTATTAGTTAAAAATAATATAATTTTAAAAAAAAATTTATAGAAATTTGACTGTTGTCTTTTGGTTGAGAATAGATCAATAGGTGGTGAGTAGATGATACAACCATATGTCTCTCATAAGGTCTACTTTTGGATCCCACTAATAATAATATTTATATATGTACTTTTATAATATTGGTGGTGGTTTTTATGGTTGCATTTGATATTTGTATCAAATCAAAACGTGCTATTTAGATTGACCGAATCGCCCTATAACTTTTCGAGGCATGATGTGATTTCTCACTGACCCAATACATATGGGGCTCAAACATAAGCTTCGAGTGATACTAGGTTTTAGGATGACCCCAGTAAACCTAAATAGCATCGCCATCTATTTTCCAAAGGGGATGTACTTGCACACACTCCTAAATAATGTCGTTGTGAAGAGAGATCTATATGTGTCTTTGGTTGTAATAATGCTATTTATTATTATATGAAGTTTTCGAAAAAATAGTTATTTTTATTTTTCTCAAAAAAAATATCGCTCGTTGTGAAAATTATTTAACAATACTTTTTTTATTAATATTTAAAATATTTTTATTTGATAACTAATTATCTATCGATTTTTCCTTTCTTTCTTTTGTTTTTCTTATGGATCAGTTTATAATTATTATAATTATTAAAATATATTACAAATTTTTTGTATTGTGTTGCATTAATTTTACACTATGTTATAGTATTAAAAATATTATAATATAATATAAAAACTGAACTGATTCATAAAAAAAAAGAAAAGATACGTGGCTAAGTTATTCAAAGTATTAAGAAAAATGAGAATTTTCTCGAGAATCTTTTCAACTATATAAATGTGTGAAAATTCGAAGGAATTAAGGATAATTAACTTTCAAATAGTTTATGTTATCTCATGGCCTACATATCGACGTGGTCGTCACCCAATCTATCACATCTCGTACGTCGACATTAATGGATGATTGAGATGTGATAAAAGAAAGAAATGTTGGAGCATAAATAACCAATCGAATTAGAGAGAGATTTGATGGATTCTTGAGGAGAAAGAGAAGGGATTGAGTTATTGATTAATAGATGATCGAAAGATCATCGGGATTTAAGAGTGAAATAAAATAAATATAAATAATATCAATAAACTTTTCAGCAATTTTGTTTAGAAAGTAAAATTGTTTTTGAGAGATACATCAAAGAGTGTTGCTTATTTATTCTAATTTCTAAATTATCTCGTAACGAAATAATCAGAGTAACATACATACATACATACATACATATATATATATATATATATATATATATATATATATATATATATATATATATATATAAGATTTAATATTATTGAATATACTTATAGTGTTTTTAATGTATCAATCAAAACGTTGTAAATCTCTTAAAAACATTATGACTTAAATAAATAAATATAAAACTCAATAAAAATCAACTCGTGTACAAAAATAGAGTTTCAAAATAAGAATTTACTTATTGGTTTAAAAATAAGAATAATAATCAAACAAAAAGATTTTCATGTTAGTTAGTATTTTTCTTATAATATTTTTGATACCTCTATTAAGCCTATTAAAAAAAGTTACTATTCACCATATCTTTTTTTACTATTAACAATCTCTTTGATAAAATTTTAAAAAATAATAATACTATATTATTATTATTATTATTTTAGTTATCATTTTTATTTATTTATTTTTTCTTCTTCGTAATCATTTATTTTCGTTGTCTCATTAATGATTGTTATCTCTATGCTTGTTGTCGATGTTATTCGACCGACCTAACTTATCATTTTATCGATGTTGGATATTAAAAATAAAAATATTTATGTTTATTAGTAAAAGAATAACTGAAAAATATTAAAAATATATAAAAAATATTATAACTAAAGATTTGGACCGATTTACTCTACCAATCTATTCATACGATGTATCGCATAGATTATATACTTTAGGGATTACAGCAAATGGGAGACGCATGAAAGAAAAAGAACTCGCCATACATTAAATTTAGAGATAAATACTGAAATTTCTAACTTTACAGATGGATATATACGTAATTTCATCTTATGTCGACGGAGCAGTTGACGGCTATATGCATACGAAGGTGGTAGTTACGTAAATACAATAAAAATGGGATGGCATTTGGGTAGTAACGACCTGATTCACGCGGCCGCGGAAGGCGCCAGTGACTGCCTCCCGACAATGCCACGGGCTACAGCCGGTGGCGCTGCCCCGTCTCCCGGTCACCCCGTTTTAAATTGTGGAACGCCCTCCACCCCCCCCCCCCTCGCCGAGGAGGAGAAGTAGCAGGGCTCCGAAGGGCTGGATCGAAGTGGGTTCCTCCAGCGATCGGTTCGCGGCACGGGCGTTGATGCAGCAGGAGTGGTCGAGGTGACCCCTCGTCGGAGCTCCGGCTGTGGAGGGCTCCCGTGAGTACACGGCGGTCTGTTTCGGCAGCGTCGGACGGAGTCCGTGCTCTCGCGAGGGTTCGTGCGGTGGTCGCGAAGTTCTGGTGAAGCTTACGGTGTCCTCGGTGTCGATTTGAAGTTTTGGTTCGTTACGGTAGGGGGTTTCTGCAAAAGAGTGATGATCTTGGGCTTTGGAAGTTGGATTGTGCCCCGTCCTTGCTTGATTTGGGTGGAAACGGTGGGGTTTTTCCTGTGCTCACCGAGATCTGTGGATAGGAAAGGAGGGGTGTTGTGAAAGGGTTGTTACTTTTTCGAGGAAAAGAGAGGATTTTTAGCTCGGGAAGTTGGACTGAGCCCCATCCCTGTTTGATTCGTTGGGCAAGGAGAGGTTTCCATGTCGGGGGCGCCCAAGGTGCGGTCCATGAATGTTGACGAACCGGAGGCGAAGCCGGTGCTCGGGCCTGCCGGGAACAAGGCTAGGTTGGTGGTTGCGGCTCGGAAGACTGGTTTGAAGTCCTCGAGGAAGGCGGAGAAAGTGGAGCCGGAGCTTTTAGATGAGAAGCAGTCTTCAACTTCTCTTGCTGATTCATCATCGCCGTCTCCTAATGCTGCTTCGGCATTGAGAAGGCACGAACTACTTCTGCGGTCCAACTTGTCGCTTAATGCTTCATGCTGCTCGGATGCTTCTGTGGACTCATTCTGTAGCCGGGCGTCTACTGGGAGGATCGGAAGTTCAAGCTTCTTGAGGAGGCCGAGGCGGATCGTTTCAAAGCCAGAGAAGATTGGCGTGAGGCTGGAAAAGATGGTTCCTGATGGTACGACAATGCCGCCACCGGAGTACTTGGATGGGAAGAGGAGGTGCGCCTGGGTGACTCCAAATACTGGTACGTTTCCTCGCCATCCGGTTGTGAATTTATGCTGCTGCTTGACATTTGTGAATCTCATTTCACCTTATATGTTAATCATAGAATACATATTTTTGCTAATGTCCTCCCAACCTTAAAGGTTAAGCGGGGTAATGCATTTTGCTGAACAAAAATGAGAAGTCATTCTTCTTCTTTCTTCTTTCTTCTTATCAGATCTTCAATTTAATAGCTTTTGTCTATTTGTATCTGCAGACGTTCAGAACCTTGGTTAATGCAAAGGGTACTGTTGTAGTCCTATTGGGATTTAGTAATGCTTGTCCTTTTAGTTTGGTTGTTCATCATTTTTGTTAAATACCTTTCTCACAAATGGTAAAGTTTTTGCTATAGATGCATACTTATAATTGCTTGAAAATGTTGGGTTACAGGCTCTTGAATGATTTTGTAAGCTCTTTTTTTTGGAATAGATTATGAGTGAAAACCTTCGATGCTGCAATAGTTCACTGAATATTTCAAACGCTTATTGTACCTTCATTTGTAATACCATTTTATTCCAACCAACAATTTTTTCTGTCTTGAATTTTTTGGATTTTTTCCAAGCTTTTGTCAGATTGGAAACCTGTAGCAGCTAAGGCATGTACTGCACCAGTTTCAACACAGTTCTACTTTTTTTGGTGGTATACATTTAAATTTTGTTAAGATTCTCAGATTATAGAAGTGGTCTCATAGGTTAGGTGATGAAAAAATATTAAGGCTGGGTCCATGGGACCACGTTCATGAAATCAATATTTTCTTGTGTTAAAATAAGTTGTCCATCGAATCCAGTAGCTTGTAAGCCTTATTGGGACCATAAGCATTACAGATTCTTCATGTTCTTTGTCATCTTATCCATGATTGTAGAGCACAATAAGTGTTTTCCATTTTTTCTTCCTACTTTCTGTCATTTTTTTCTTTATTGAAGTTGTTGCTCCTACTCATTTCTTTTATACATGAAACTTTTTTGATTCTATTGATCCCTTTCTTTACATGGAAAACAAATCATCTTGTCAAGTGAAAATGGAAAGCTTATTTATTTTTAGGAAGATCTCAGTTTTTATCGCCAGATTGGTGGGTTATTTATTGATCACAGATGTTCTACACCTGAATCTAATTGTGACTGCATGCTTTCAAGTTATTTGTCGCTTATGGTTATTTTAAGTGTCTCACTGTATGTGAATTGGGAACAGAAGAGTCTTTCCTAGTTTTCTGTGTATTAGACTGTGATATTGTGCTCATATAACCTTCTTTGGTTGTGTATTCTCTCTTTTCCACTGAAATTATTCCCTTGATCATCCTTCAATTTCTTCTTTCAATTCTATCCTCCATGAATTGCACCTTGGTTCCTTGTCATTCCTTGGCATTTTATGGCATGTAGGATTTTATTATCAATTTTGAGAATCTGGTCTGAACTCTGGATATTGTTTTGCTTGTCTTTACAAGTTATTGCAAATTATCCTATTTTTTATTTTTTGAAGATATATCTGCAGTTGGAGACTTCCTCCAAATTGGGTTGACCAACAAAAATATCATATACTTTATTTGTATTATAGATACTATTATGACATTAAATCCTGTGGCATTCACCATCCATCAAGCAATCTGATATTCTGTATCGAACATCATCCACTCTGATCATTCTAGTTGTATTTGCTATTTTGTTCATCCCCATTTTCTGCATACTTTTCAATATCTCGTGGTCCACTTGATCTTTATTGACCTCTTTATCCTTTTCTGAACATGGTTCTGATATTGTGGGATGACAAAAAGGATTGACCACAATCAATAATAGCAAGAAGTCAAAATTTACAGCTTGCTGGATTATGATTTTTTTTTATTGGTTGGAAGATGCATATTATATCAAGTTTTATGTTAATGATAGTTGAGACTAAGTATCATTTCCAACATTAACCAAGGTAGTAATTATTTAAAATGATTAGAGTTTAAAGTATGTTAAAATGGTCAATGGGTATTCTAATATCTTTATAATTACTAAAAGGGCATTCCACTGCTTAGGCTGTTACAAGCTGGGGTTTTAGGAGGATAAAGTATTTGAGCTTTGCCAAAACATGTAGAAATCCTGTTAGGTTGTTTGAATGTTTTACACTAGTGGTCGCAATGAAGCAACCCTAACCATGGTGCTAAGACTCATCTAAGCAACCTATCTCTATGTCCTTTATGATTTGAATTTTCAATGCTAATTCATTTTTCGCGCTCTCTGCTCCTATTCTGAGAAAAAGATCTTCATTTATCTATTACAACAGATCCTTGTTATGCTGTTTTCCATGACGAAGAGTGGGGGGTACCAGTTCATGATGACAAGTATGCAATTTCATCCATCGTCTCGCTCTATTGTAAATTTGAGAAGTTTGCAGTGGTTTGGTATATAACTTTTCGAGGTCTGACAATCTGAAAATATTTACAGGAAACTATTTGAGTTGCTTTCATTGTCAGGTGCATTGGCTGAACATACTTGGCCTGCAATTCTGAGCAAGAGGCACCTATTTAGGTAAATGTAACCTGTGACATGTCCCTACTTAATTATTAAAGAGTACACAACCTTAAAATATTCTGGTATATGTTCAAGGGAGGTTTTCATGGATTTCAACCCAACATTGGTCTCCAAGCTCAATGAGAAAAAAATCATAGTCCCAGGAAGCACTGCAAACTCCTTATTGTCAGAGCCAAAATTGCGGGCCATCATTGAAAATGCACCCCAAGTAATAAAGGTCTCTCTCTCTCTCTCTCTCTCGGTTCTATTTGGTGTATAGGGTTATCTCCTGCTCGTATATTTATATGATAGAAACTTCTGATTATTTCCGATAATTTCTTAGTATGTGATCTATATTTTCTTTGGATCTTTCTGTATGTGCACTGATCATTGGAAGCTTTATGGGTATGGATTTCCTACTAATCTTGTCTCATGCATATTTGGGGAACTTTGTTTTTGTTTGTGCTATTCACTGAAAAGTTGTTGTTTGGTGTCATGCCATTATCATCAAGGGTGTCATGACTTTTGCTCTTTTGATGTAGATCATAGAGGAGTTCGGATCATTTGATAGATATTGTTGGAGCTTTGTGAACCACAAACCCATCTTGAGCGGATTCCGAAACTCACGTCAGGTCCCTGTAAAATCTGCTAAAGCAGATGCTATAAGCAAAGACCTGATGCGGAGGGGTTTAAGGAGTGTCGGTCCAACAGTCATCTATTCCTTCATGCAAGCCTCGGGTATAACCAATGATCACGTTGTAACCTGTTACAGATTCAAAGAATGTGCAGCTACTAACTTATCAACGGATGGGGGAGAAGGGAATTTGGTTAATGCTAATCATAAGGTGGAAGAGAATACAATTGGAAGCGAGGAGGCAGGTGGTGTTGATTTGGAATTGCCAACGGCAGCGGCGGACAGACTGAACATTTCATAGCGACTACAGGGAGGTCCGTGGGGGTTAATAATTTGTAACTTGATTCTGGAAGGTGGTTTTGTGCTTTCTCGAGGGAGAGAGGCCCTTGTGTATGATTATGCACTAACTTTATGCAATATGTTGGATGTAGAGTGTTTAAAATGCATTGTTGATTTGGTTAGATTTCTTCGGGTGTGCAGTGTTAACCCGGCTGGTGCAATTAACAATTCTGTGAAGAAGGTAGTTGGCTGTTTTTTTTTTTTTTTTAATCTTTTGTTAGATGCAGTGTCAGAAGTAGGAGAAGTTGCAAATCAATCAATAGTTCAGTTTGTAAAATCAAACATTAGCTCACCTAATATATTCTTGATGCAGTTGGCTTGTTGCAATCTTCTTTGTCAACATATTCTTCTGGTAATTGGTGCTGAACAGATGGGGATTGCTGAGAGGATGCAGCTTGATTCTTCCAGAGTTAAAAAAGTATTTGTTAAGATTGATGATAAAGTGAGTCGAGATTTGATCTTTGTGAAAAGACTGAAAGGTGATAACTTTGGCCATTTAGCAGGAAAAGAAGTTCATGAAACTTTGGTTACTCTGCTTTTGATTTCAATGCTCAAAGCAATCAAATCTGAAAAGGCATTGCAGACTGAGATCACAAAGACTGCTTTTTTGTTTGTGCAAAAGAAAGCATGGCACTTGGGGGGGTGCCAATGCAGTAAGAGGAATTGCCCAAAAAAGCCTCCTCAATTTTTGTTGTTGTTTCTCTCCTGAAGGACTTTTTATGTTTGAGGTTTTGGACTAAATGCAATCCCCTCCACTGGTAGCTAAACAACTCATCAAATAATAGATGAACAAAAGAATAATAATATTTTTTATTCTTAAATAATAAAGCCAAATATGCATATAGTATAGTAAATATTTTTTATAAAAAAATCAAATTTAAAGAAAAATATACAGTAAAACAACAAATAAATTCAAATTTAAGTTAATCAAGACATGTTACATATGCAAATAAATCTTAAAATTAAAATCCCTATTTTTCATTAATAATAAGAATAATAATTTTTACACACAACAAATTTCACCCAACCTCTCTCTTTCTCTCTCTCTGACTGCTACTTCCTTCAACAAATAAAAAGTTATCAGAATATGATAATAAATCTATAAAACATCAAAAGGGACATTCTAAAACAATATAAAAAGGACAATAATATATTATAGGCAGGTCCAGTTTTGACCTCTGGATTCGGTCTAAAAGTCAATTTGGGCCAGTCTTCGTTAGTGCATTTTAATGTAGCCTCCCTCATCTCCTCTGGCCCACCTGTTGAATTTTCCACATGGGGCAGCTCGAAGCAGCCCATTGGGCTCTGCCGATCTAATTTTCCACCGGACCCGCTTGTGCTTTGAGATACGTGACATTTACTAGCGTCGAGCTAAAATAAAATATCTGTATAATAATTATGTGAATTATATATGATCATTAAGAGTGATGATTCGAATTCCTAAAATTTGATATGAGAATCAAAATTGATTGTTCTAATTTAAAATTAAAAAATAAAAATAAAATATAAATAGAGATTTAAAAGTCCAATGATCGATCAGTCGAAATTTTAAGATCAAAATCATTCGACTATATATATATATATATATATATATATATTCGATTTCGATTCGAGCGATTCTGAAACCGCGGTCACCCGACGGCGTTATCGGGTCGTGCACGAAGACGGCAACCATGACGTGATCTTTAAATCAAGTCAAAAGCCCAACCGAGTCGCCGCCGATTCTACAACGTTACACAAAGCACGGCGAGGTTTTCGAACGCACCAGCCGACGTCGGCGATGACGAAAGACTTCGTCGCGTCATTCCCCGGACGTGATGCTGACTATCGTTCCTTTAGTTTTATTTCCTTTTTATTCTTTTCTTTAGCCATAAGAAATGGTCTGTCTGGTCATCGAATCAATGGCGATCACACCGTATTCGATTTCTTTTGATTGTATAAATAAATATGGCGACGTTCAGTTTGATTCATTTCATCAAATGTGGTGAGATGTCAACCCTTCCGATTGGCTTCAAAAAAAAATATATTTCATTTTTATCGGGATTAGAGTAATTAAAATTTAATATTTTCATCCATTTTTTTTAATGAAATGGATTAATAAAGACTAGTATGTAATGTACTAATTATTTTACAAGAGATATTGTCTATCGTGCGACAATCGAGTCATAAATGGGCAGCGGCTGTTGGCTTTTTGTACACATCTTTATCAAGTCATAAATGCCTGCCGATAAATAAACTCTAATATATGTAGGAAATTAGAGAGAATCCTTGACTTTCAAGAAATGCCAAGTCAAGCAAAAAAGAACATATTTATATTTTAATGAATGTATGAGTGTTTTTGTAAGCAATCGACAAGAACTATAATTTTTTTTTTTTAAAAAAAATATATATATATAGTAAATATAATTTTTTATTTAAATTAAATAAACAAATACATAAAAAAAATTGTATGTAAATCTTATAAGAAATTTTGTATGGTTAAAATATATAATAAATATAAATATAAAATAAAATTTAAAAATTATTTTGATAATTTTATAATTTTAGATAAAGTCATAATATATTTTTATAATTTAAAAAAAATATAAAATGAACATTTCGAATGCGAGAGCAAACGCATCTATAAAAATGCGTAGGCGGCTGATTCCTTTCACACGATTTGGTATAATAATTCCATATGCTCTCCGTTCCATGTCCATGTTTATTCCGTATTGTGCTTGACGGACTTGTGGTGG
The DNA here is from genome assembly GCF_036884655.1 of Musa acuminata AAA Group. Lineage (NCBI taxonomy): Eukaryota > Viridiplantae > Streptophyta > Magnoliopsida > Zingiberales > Musaceae > Musa > Musa acuminata. Next base: position 263,938 of record NW_027021321.1, on the reverse strand, counting down.
TAAGATGCCATGAACTTGACGTGCAATCTCTCTCCCTCTCCTCTCTCCTCTCTCACACAGTCAGTAGCGTTGGAAGCGAAGTCTGCTCGCTTTCATAGTCTCCGGATTGGTTGGGGTGTTGACGTGCGCCGGCGACTTGGGCGTGCTGCGACCGCTGGAGTAATCGTGCGCGCACGCGGCTCCGCCCGCAACTGCGACGTGCGCCGGGAGCTGCACGCTACCTCCTCCCGCCCGTTGACTCGACGGTCTTGTCCTCCTCCAAAGTCGTCTTGCTGGTACACCTCGCCCAACCACCACGCTTCAATTCCTCCTCCCTTCTTCCACTTTCATCACATCCATCGGTTAGCAGCTGATCCATCATCCTGCACTTGTTTCTCTGATTGTTTTAAACGCTACCACCATGAATTCCTTCTCTCTCTCTCACTCTCTCTCTCTCTCTCTCAAGTGGCGTGTATGGATGGCAAAGCCTGTGGAGGGAACCACTGTGATGTGACCTGAGCCTTCAATTCCAGCAAAATCCAAGTAGTTTCCAACTGGTGCTACGCATTGCGGCTCGAGGGCCACAGCTTGTTGGCAGGAAGTCTTGGCTTGACCGTCAAATCTCCCAACTGATGAATCGGAAGCGTGTGAGAGAACCTTCTACCTAGGAGGAAATCTCGACTGAGTTGTTCTTTCTATTGACCCATTTCTGTAGGTGGAATTCACCCTCTAGACAAGGCACTTGCAGCAGTTCTTTTCATGGTACAACAGTCTCAACCAAAAACAATTAAGAACTAGTATTTAGTTGAAATATAATTATTTAGCTATTTTAAATCGGATTTAAATAGATTGAATATATGCAAATAATATGAATTCCCTTATTCCATGCATCTTGATCACATACAAATCACATCTTATTCCTTCTGATATTAACAGATCAAATAGAATAGGTACTCGAGCGATGGAATTTTCCTGTTTCTAAGCTTGAATACGAAGCATACTTCGAGAACAAGAAAACTGTTGATCGTCTCGAAGAATCAATAATCTACTCATCATGATCAAAATTTCTATAAAGTAGTCATTGGGAGAACAGTATGGAATTGTTGACTTGTTGAATTCTATGGTCATTTGGTCCCCATCATTTGATGTTACATATTCTACCCGTCTTTAATTTGTGTACGTTGGTGAGACATTTGAGTCTTCGGTCAAGAACACCTCATCTCCATGCATACTACCAGATTCTTATATCCCAAATACAGTGCAAAAAGATTGATCAGGAGATGCTTATTACTGTTTTATGCATGTATATTATGCAAGGAATTATAAACAAAAGATGTTGATGAGTAATAGCATTTCATAATCTATCTTTAATCTGACAAAATACGTTAATGTCCATGCACTGATAGATTCCTCAGTCAATCTTTTCGGTTTTTGGACCCACAGACCAGAAGAACTTGCGCCCATTAGTCTTCTCCCGGTGGGACACTTGCAAACCTTCTCTTCTTGTGCCCAAGTGGGAGAAGAGAATTCATTGGGGCCAAACGAGTGGGACATGAAACGTTCTTCTGCACTGTGGAGAGTAGTGTGTCGCAAGGCAGAACCGAGGGAACCAATGGCCAGTGAAGGTGAGACTCTTTTCTGAGCTTTGAACTTGGAAACCTTGACTTCGTTGCCCACAATTTTAGACTCTTCGTGGTTTAGCTGAGATGGCACTCCAGTTTCGTTCCACTTCCCATCAATGTCGGGCCATCTTTCTGAGTGCAATAAATCTAATCCTTTTACTGGCATGAGCCTTCCGGTAAGAATATAGCAGAAAATTTCTGGCTCGATCCTGGAAGTGTTGTTCTTGAATGAGGAGGTGATGCTATGTTGACGTCCTTGTGGGTCTTCTGGTTCTTCTCCCCACCTGTTTCATCTTCATATCAAATTCTCTCCCATAAATTCGTCGCAGAATCCAAAGTTGCTTCTATATATACGAGAAGCAGCTTTGTGTCTTCCAACCTCCTTCACGCTGGTATTGCCTTCGTATGCAGCGAGCCACACCAGTTTGCTACCTCGTCATAGGCGATGGAGTCATCGTGGATCAATACATCATCTCTTGCTCTCGACCTCAGCGTCGGCCCTCGCTGGCTCCCCGACGAAGCTTCGGTGAGTGAACATATGCATCCCGCTTGCATCCTTCGTCACTGTAATCTGCTTTGGGAATTCCGTTTGCTGAGTTCATCGGTTTTGAGTTCGCAGAGACAGCCTCAAACTCGTTCGACGCATGCTCAGCAAAGTGTTTCGAAGAAAGATGAGGTGAGTTCTTCAAGAAGGTTGATTACGGACCGTATGCTGCTGCGTACTTACCCTCAAGCATGCTTAACCTGCTCGATAAGTGGATGACAGGTTGAAGTAGGACTGGAAGCCAAGTTGAATCAGATGAGCAAGGAGAATAAGATGCTGACGGAGATGGTCAGCGCCATGCACCACAACTACAATGCTCTCTGTAATCAGTTCTTCAACCTGGTAGGCTCCTCTCCTTCCAAGGGAGAGGCGGAGTCGCCGAGGAGGAAGAGGAAGAGCGAGAGTCCTGAAATGGTCAACTATGGCGAAGTGGGTTCTGAGAAGATCGATGGGGTTGTCAGCTACATCGAGAGCAACTCAAACGAAGACAATATGTTCAAAAGATTCAGGGAAGATCCTAAGCTCAAGATATCCAAGGTTTATGTCCAAACAGAGCCATCGGATTCGAGCCTGGTTAGTTCCATTAGCAGCCATGAATGGCTAATTAGAGAAGCGAGTTCTGGCTCTCACGTTCTTCCTTTGCTGCTCTTAGGTGGTCAAAGATGGGTATCAATGGAGGAAATACGGGCAGAAGGTTACCAGAGACAACCCATCTCCCAGAGCTTATTATAGATGCTCCTTCGCACCTACATGCCCTGTCAAGAAAAAGGTGCAGAGAAGTGCAGAAGACAGATCCATCTTGGTGGCTACATATGAAGGTGAGCACAACCACGGACATCTTTCACAGGGAGCAGGTTCGGTGCAGAGTGGACCGCAGCCATGCTTGGTCTCCATCGGCCCTTCGTGCCCGACCATCACCCTCGATCTCACGCAGCGGGGATCTCAACCAGATCTTGGGAGGTTCTGCAGAGAGATGGAGTCACCGGTGTTCCAGCGGCTGCTTGTTGAGCAGATGGCCACATCATTGACGAAGGATCCAAATTTCACGACTGCACTTGCGGTTGCGATTTCTGGGAAGATGCCTCAGCATCCACCAGCTCAAAACTAAGCATGCTGTTGTTCGTGTAAATAGAGCTAGATTTGTAGCAGGGTTAGGTCAAATTTTGTTGGAGATTGCTGAGTTGAAGGCCAAAGAATTGTCCAGACACTGAGCAGCTTCCAGGTTGAAGCTCTTGTTCTTGGCAGCCAATAAGAACAAGTTCATACCTAATTTGATTTCTGGAATTTGCATATCCCTAGCGATTCAGTGTATAATGAGCAC
>NW_027021321.1:229745-259472 GCF_036884655.1 Musa acuminata AAA Group | reverse complement strand
TATTCACTACCCCTATTTGTTCTTAAACATTTAATCTTACAACTTTGTCTTTCAATCAAATCCTTAAATTCTTTGAATGTACTTAAATTTTTTTTTTCTTTTAATATGTAAACCCAAGTTTTGCCACTATGATCATAATGAAAGTGAAAAAATATCTATTTCCTCCAAGTGATACTAAACTGATAGGGCCACAAATATCTGAGTGCACCAGATCAAATCGATACTATGCTCTTTTTGTTCTTCTGACTTTGAAAGACTTTCTTTCTTGCTTACCCATGACACATATTTCATATAATTTTGATGGATGATCAATACTTCATATTCATGTCACCATATTATACTTCTCTAGAAGTTTTAAAGTTTCAAAATTTAAATGAGCATATCTAATATGTCATAGTGTAGAAATATCCTCAATATCAGTTTTAAAATAATTTGACTAATCAAAAATATATAAATGTAGAGGAAATATTCTATTCTTTATCATTTTAACATGTGATATCAATGTTTTATTCTTATTACGAATTGAGAGAGCCATCTCAATATCATAACATTTTTCAAGTAATTGTCCCAAGCTTAGAATATTATTTTTTATTTCAGGAACATAATAAACATCTAAAATATATAATTCTTTGTCATTATTAAGTTCAAGGAGAATTTTACTTTTGCCTCTTACTAGTCTTTGAAACAAATCACCAAATATAATGTTCCCAGAATAACTTGTATCTATTTCTAAAAATAGCTCTTTGATGTGTCACATGTGATTTGAGACTCCTATATGTAGATATCATATCATAGACAGATCCTCTTTCAAATTAACATAACTCATTAGCAAAACTTGATTTTCGTTCTTTTCTTTCTCAACAAAATTTGCCTTATCACCTTAATTGTTATGATTATAATAGCATTCATAAGAGTAATGTCCATACCTTTTGCAAACATAGTATTATATTTCAGACCTTTTATAATTTCTGTCATATCCATGGCCTCGGTCACGTCCTTGATTATAACCTCAGCCTTTTTGGCTATAATTTTCTCTAATTTCATGAAGTTAAAGGTAACCGATAAGTTATTCGATCGATATTTTTTTAAAATTTTTAGATTCTTCAATCGCAACAATAATAAAATCAAATTTTAGATCTAGAGAACTCACTATTTTTTTCTATTACTCTTTGATCACTTATTTGTTCACCATTTTATCTTATTTGATGAATAATATAAATAACTTTTGAGAAGTAATCAGAAATAGTTTTAGAAGTACCTTGTTGTAATTTTTCAAACTCGTCTTGTAAAACTTATAGACGAAGTTACTTTACCTTATCAATATCACCGAATATTTTTTGAAGCATTTCCCAAGCCTCTTTTGAAGTATTTGCTGGAGCGATAATCTCGAATATTGTATCATTAAGTCCTTGGTAGATCATGAACAAGGCCTTTTTCTCCTTCTTCCTTTTTTCTTTCAGTTGTTTTCTTCCTTCTACATTCATTGCTCCTTCTTCTACTGGACATGCTTCAACAAATCCATCTTTTATAAACTCTCATATATCTTAGGAGCTTAGAAAAACCTTCATTTGGATGTACCATATATCATAATTTTCTTTTGTCAATATGAGAATCTGGAGTTGAATGATACTTGAGAAAGAGGCCTAGCTTAACCTATGCTATGATACCAAATATTGAACTTGATAGGAAGAAGGGATAAAGTTATCAAAGAAGAAGAGTAGGACACACTTCAATCTTCTATATTTCTCTCAAAAAATATCTTTATATTTTATGACAATTGTGGTTCTTCCAAGGGTATGCACATTCTATCATGGGATTGGGAAAGGGATATTCTTTCTAGATATGCTAGGTCTTGGGACGATAACCTTTCTTGTGAAATATACACTTCAACTTCAACAGAGGCCAATATCTTTCCATCATTGATAGTATATGAGATAAAATGGTTAGAACTAAATATGTTGTGATTTATCCTTGGAATATTCAAAATTATTAAGGCAAAGCCGGAATCGGGTTTGTTTCTTCTCGCACTTGAACCTTTAAGAGGAGAGTTCACTAAATTTGTTGGTGATACTTCTATATATCACATGATGTTTTCAAAGATAACTATATTTTAGATTCTCGTATTCCATTTAAGCATGGTTTCAGCAATATACATACTTGTGATAGATCTTTGGTGGTTCTAATCTCATTGTTAATCCATATATCACATGATAATTTTTAGTTTTAGAAGCTAGATAATAAGAGGGTTTGTTCTGCTAAGTCTGCCTATCATTTTCTTGCTTCTCAGTTGGAATGGTTGATCCTAACATGGACTAGTTTTATTGTTTGTGGAAGCTTCCCGTGCTGCCTCAGGTTAAATTTTTTTGTTGGAAACTTTTGCACCGCCACCTCTCATTGTCGGATTGATTGTCTCAACTAAGAGTGTGCAGTAATGCTACTACTTGTCCCTTTTGTCAATCTAAAGCAGAAACCATTAATCCCTTCTTTCTGTGCGTCTTTCCTATTAAATTATGGCAACTCTTTAAATCTTAACTAGATATTCAATTTTTAATGAGGGGGTGCAGTGTCCCAATTCTGATGGTCAAACCTTGTGGGTTCTAAATGATATTGGTCTTTGGTGAATATGGACGGCTATGAATTATCTTGTTCTCGCTAATGACATGGCCAAATCTTCTGATAGTGTCCAACATATGATATCACTAACTTATCCAAAATGTAGCTTGAATATATATGTTTCCGAATTGTAATCATCCCAAACTTAACTAAGAAGTATCTTGATATCTGATGTAGGCATCTACAAAACCCAACCTGACCATCCCTACACTCTATTTAGCATAGCAGCTTCAAGAGCCTTTTCTCAAGTTGGCAAGAATGAAAAGAGTGAAAATTGCAAATAGCTAATATAATTTTGTAACACATACCAGCAACTTGCAAATTGCTTTGAACTACTGCTAAGCAAGGATTTCTGTTTTCCACAGATAATACTGGCTTGAGCTTCCCAGGGCTAGTACAGTACATGTTCATTTACAAAGGCTTACATATATTTCACAATAAAGGATTCGTAGAAGAAGCAAGCATAGTACAATACACATTCATTTACAAAGGCTTACATATATTTCAGAATAAAGGATTCATAGAAGAAGCAAGCATAGTACAATACACATTCATTTACAAAGGTTTACATATATTTCAGAATAAAGGATTCATAGAAGAAGCAAGCATAGTACAATACACGTTCATTTACAAAGGCTTACATATATTTCAGAATAAAGGATTCATAGAAGAAGCAAGCATCGTCATACAATCAAAGTGGAACAGGATGTACAAGTAACAAAGAGATATATTCCTTCGTCTTTGTAGAGGAGTTAGTGTATCCATCGATGTACTTATAAATATTTTCTGCCACTCGTGAATAATTAATAATCCTTTCAAGTAAAGCAATGGAGAATGCCGTCGGATTGAGGCACTCTTCGTTTATCTCCTTCCATGCATCGTCAACTAGACCTTGGAGCTTCTTACATGCCACATGCACATCTGTTCCGTATTCTTTCATGTAGCATTGGACTGTGGAGGCAACATGTTCCCTAGTTTGTTCCAACTGTAAATTTCATGAAAAAAGAGGATTAATGATCTACCAACTGAATTCTAATGGATCCTTTCAGGATTTACATGTTCATTATATTAAAACAAATTGATAGATTATTATCAATAATAATGTGTAGATGAAAGGAATTTGGGAATCTACCAATGTGGAAGCTTACGAATGGGAGTTTTTTTGTTTGTACTAGATTTCTTAATATAAAATCATTTAAGGAGTTCAGCAAAACTTTGATAATGCAATTGAGTGACACAAGAAATGCTTTTGAGGAGATAAATAGAAGGAATATTGAAGATAACTTTGGAGATTACCTATTAAACCCCAATTATGGTCCATCTCATCTAATTGGAGAATGTATGTTATTTTCTTTTTCTTTTTTTTGTGTTATCATATTTCTACTACGATAGAAATCAGTGCAAAATTTACTATGAAAAATGTTTATATGACATAAAACACAGGAGATTATATTATGACCATACCTCATGTGAAGCAATATCATTCATGATACGACAAATTATTGCAGAAGCTTGGACAATCTTTGGGAAACTTGTAATCCATTGAAATGCCTCCTTAGTTGCTATTTCTCCCATTCCAATGAAAGAGGCACATTCGAGCATAGGATATGCTGAACTTATGAGGGAAACATGTAGATGTTCTTCCAAAGTTGGTACGTAATGTTGATCTCTCCATTTGGATTCCTCAAAATAAGCTTCAGATAAATCTTTCATCTATACCCAAGTAAAACAAAACCATTCCTTAATGTTTGTAATGCATGAGTAGCGTCTACAAGTGGGACAATCTAAGTTCAATACTGTGAAATGCTTATTCTTTGTATTGGCCAATAGTGGATTCATTTATTGCTTATGTAATGCTAATTAATAAAAGTGAAAATAAGAAGAACCTTATAATCTCATCACTCACCGCTTCCTTCAGATAGGTTATGCGATATTTCTCACCAGAAGCCAATAAATCTTCAAACTCTTCAAAGGTGTGGATTAGCTTTAGATAATAATCCTTCATGTACTTTGGTAATTGATGAACAACCTTCGCATCCCACCTGCATATGTATTAGTTTCACCATCTTTAGAAAAATAGGACATAAGCATACATGTTATTTTGCTATACACAATGACTAAAACTATTATGCGATATTTTATTTTCTTATGTGATATTATCAGTGGCACCTTTTGTTATCATCTATTGAGCCATGATAGTAAAAGGAAATATGTCCATCAATATAAGATTTACGAACCTTTGAATTGCCTCAGTTAGTCGTTGACTCTCCTCCAATGTGCTATAGACATCATACATGTCGTCCAGAATTGAAGTAAGGGCAGCCACCTTGGTCGTTATCACTCGTGCACGAGAATAATAGGGTTCAAAGTATATTCCCAGGATCCAGAAATAGCATTCCACCGATCTATCTCGAGCAAAACTGAGATTTTTTGAGGAGGCTAAATCATTCCACCACCTTCAAGTCGTTCACAAATCAAAATGGCATTACATATCAATTAAAGTTTGATGGGAGGAGGAACCATTCTCAGCAATTAGCTTGCACTTGTTTACATTTGCAACATGATTGTATCTTTCTTTCTTTATAAAAATCCAGAAGAAATATAGCTCCAGGGAATTCAGAAGTGAGGAGGAGCTTACTTGGTGATGTTCTTAAGTTCCTCGCGATGAAGAGATTGCAGCAAATTGAAGTCCAACTTTGCAAGCTCCAGGATGGCATCATCTCGTGTGACATCCTCTTGGTATATAGATATGTATTCTCTTGCCAAGAGCCTTCTAATTCTCCTACAGAGAGGTGTCTCGAGGTCAAGAGACACTTGCGTTGTTAATGGTGGTTTAAGATCAGCTAATGCAGACACTAGGCTATTCCTCGTAAAAGAGATGGCTTCATCAAGAATGATCTCCCCATGAGTCCCAAGATAGGCTGCGTTGTACAAGCTTAACAGTCCTTTCACATCACTCCCCAAGGTAGACATGAAACTCCCTCCCTCATCTTTGAACTTGTTAAAGACAACTACAGAAATACATAGAGTTTTGGTTTCGAGAAAAAAAAAACATACAGTCATATTATCAAAATTAATTTACTGTTTTAAGTGATTACGTGATAATCAATACAATGACTTTTGTGTGTGATTTTTATGTCTATTTTACCGGAGAAAATATTTTTGGTACTGCCAACCTCTATGATTGAATTAAATAAAAGATGATTAAAGAAGATCGTATTGTTTTGGAATTAATATATATATGTATATATATATATGTATATATATATATATATATGTATATATATATATATATATGTATATATATATATATATATATATATACATATATATATATATATATATATATATATATGTATTTATATATATGTATTATGTTTGCAAAAGTAATATATGTAAATATTACTTTTGCAAACATAATTATAGATAAAACATACAAATACATCTACTCCAAGGAAACGTAAGAGCATATTACCAGGGGTCACATGATACCCTTGTTGTCTCAGCAGGCGAAACCGGAGAGCAGTATCGTAGAGACCATGATCGTTAAAATCGGCATCATGGACTCGGTTTAATGCTTCACTTATTTCTTTCTCGAAGTGATAACTCAATCCAAGAAGCTGGATTGAATCGACCAAGTCCATAGTTTGCAAGATGTCGGTAGTGTCCTTGAACATGCTTCTTACCTGCTCCATCAGTTCTGCAGCTCTCTCTTGCATCCTTGCATCGCACTCCTGCATCCTCCATAGCAATTAATTGTTCAACCAACAAAACCGCAAGAAAGTAGCATGCGCACATTTTTCATGTTAATGAAACATTAACACCATTCGTTCTCGGAGAGTTTCTTGCCTAAAACTTAGAACATAAGTGAGATATATGTGTATATACATGCCTGTGTACTGGGGGAGGACTGGGCCTGTAAGATAAAGTAATCACCCCAAACGGTGGGATGGTAGCTTGCAGACTTGCGAATCACCACTTCATCACCTGGAACGTGTGGCTGCGAAATCATGTTCTACATTCTGATCTGGATGCAAGTGATGAGAGGATGAAGAGAGCCTGCAGCCTCGTGTAGCAATTTATAGAGTCTTGAATCTGGTTTGGTTTCGTAAGTGTCACGTTTTATGAGAAAGAAGATAACGAATGGGCCATCAGGGACTGTACGCTCCTTTTTTATTGGCTTATGTTTTAGCTTATCCATCATCTTTAATTGACGTCCTATGATTAGTTTTGCTTCGAATAATATAGGAAAAAGACGAGATATAATTAGTTTTGCATCCATCACCCTTGCTCTCACTCTCGTAATAGAAACTATAAATCATGTATATAATCGTATATTAACTTAAGTTTTATAATAAACTCTAAACAGTGTCGAACTCATCATATCAGTCTACTCACTCTCAAACTATAAATAATATTATCTAAACTTTAGTTTAACTTTCAACATTTTTTCCATGTGTGTATTAATCGAACTCTTTTTTACTTTAAAGGGTTAAATTTCTTTCAAAACCTATCTACATATTTTTGTAGGAGCGATCCACTCATATGAGTTGGTTCATTTTGGGATGCTTCATCTTTATTCAATCATGAAACCTCCAATTTGATTAGTTCAGCGAAATAATTCTCGTTTTATTCGCATCAATCACCAAGTAAGTTTCTCTTCGTGCCTCGTGACATCTCAAGATGGCTTCCCTCTCACAAAGATGCTGCCACAACACCTACTGCCATGTTCAATGTCAGGATTTTGTTACCTGACATAGTTATTTGTAATATGTAATTACAATCACATTGCACCCTATGCAAGGATATATAAAATAATTAATTAAAAATAACATGACATAACATAATGAAAAATTAAAACACAAAAGTGTTCATGATAGAGAAGGTGTTTGGGACCAATTTTGAGTATTAGACTGAGTGAGGAATTCCAAATCCTATCAAAGTAGATATTAAGATCATTTTGATTTGTTGCTAAGATTAAGATATAACCAAGGAATCTATAGATTATCTTGTTCGGAGTAATCAAGTTTCAGTAATAGAATTCTCAAATATTTTTCTCACATGTGGATGTGTGTGGTTGGTTGCATGGCATAGTACTAAAGCAGCAATTACTAATTTCAAAGAAGGCGCACGAGAGATCGTCTCTTTGATATAAATATGTTAACATACAAAAAAAAAAAGTTCACATGAGATTTTTAGATGAAAGGATTTGGAAGTTGATTGCCCACGTGTCGATGCTCTCACATGCTTGGCGAGGCCGACAAGGGATAAACTTAAATCTATGAATTATTCGAATCTATAATGATATATTTATGCCATCATTACGAAACCCAAGGATGTATGACCTAAGCAATGTAGATCCAATAGAGTTTTTTTTTTTCACCATTGGCAAGCGGGATTTGATTTCATGGCCTTACTATTAATCGTTAGGTTTTTATCAGCTAAGCTGCTTTGTACATTGAACGTTTTGGAGATTATCTAAATCTGGGTGTACGTACTATTAGATCATCTAAATCTGCTGCTTATGGAAGGTTCCGAACCCCACGGAAATGATGGGACGTCTCGTGCCACAATCTATTTCATGGAGAGCTTTTCCATCAGTCGGTCGATGAGTCTGTCCTCGTGTTTCAAGCCTTCCGGCGAACATGTGGCTGTGCTTATTCCCTTCTCTGTGGTGGATGATCAGCTCCACGACTTGGAAGTCATCTGGTACTGCAGCCTCACATGAGACGCATTAGCACCTAAGAAAGTGAGTTACAGCTGCTAGGCAGGGCTGTTGCAACAGCGTTCCAAAAGGAAGAGTACCTCGTGAGTTCTCCCCAAACAAATGCAAGATGGTGATTGTTAGGGATGAAGCTGAACTTAACAACCTTCAGCTTCGCACAAAGGATAGCAATGTAAAAGACAATGCCATCTAGGAATCAGGGAGTGTATATTGTGCTGTTTACGTCGGTGACGATGTTAGCAGAAGCATATTTAGGGCTTTAAGAATTGCTAATCCTTCCATTATGACACCATCTTGTGCTTTAATTGTATACAATCAATTTCTCTCATCTATCGGCACTCTTTTTTTTCAAACAAAAATATCATTCGGTATTGAAAATGAGAATAAACATATTATAAGAGTTTCAAGACATGTATTTAAAAGAAGAGGATCTGTGAGGATGGGGAGCAAGAAAATGATAAAAACAGAATATTACAATGCAATTAAAAGAGAAACTTTTTTAATAAAAAAATAAAATAATATTAAACAAGAGGTATGATTAAGAACACTCATAAAATATTCCTATATGCACACATCTTTGTTTCATGAACCATAGTCATATTTAATTTTAACAGTAAATTTTTTTTATATAATAATATCATAATTATAGTTTTTATGCTTATAATTACTATTAGAGTCTCGACGGCATGCCCTGATCATGATGTCGCTGCATGTCGTAGCATAGCAAGGCAGGGTGCTATTTTTGATCGATAATTACAATGATGCCACTATGATGACGTGTATTGGCCATGGCCGATATTGATGGGACGTTGGAGTCTCAAGGGGCATCCGTCGACATGGACATATGTGGCCAATGAGTCTCGTATAATGATGATAGCCGTGCACGAGGGAAAGGAACATCGATGAGGGATTGGTTATGAATGATGATTGGCGGGCAATGGCTATATTGCGAGCGAATGACCATTCACATGGGCGTCACCAAGGGAATCTAGACTGACAATGTGTAGGTGATGGATGGTCGCAATAGCTAGCGAGGGACATGCCATGCATTACGGTGGCCACATGCCTTAAGCAATTATGGTTTCATCCATTAAAATTACATTTTTACTTTTATAAATTCTTTTAATTTCAGCCTTAACAGCTTTGCCCTTTAAAAATCAGATATTTTTACTACATATTCTGAAAAATTATAGTTTTGTCTTTCGAATTAAATATTTTTGACTTATATCCTAAATTATAAAATTGACTAATTTGACCTTCTTTAATCAAATTTGATTTTGACCATATTTTAACTAATTGACTAAAAGTAGATTTGATCAATCTCATTTTGATCGAATTTAGAAAAAAAATCAATTTTTGATTAATTTTTATCTTTTGTTAATTTTAATTTAGATTGGTCTAATTGGGCTGATATTAAATTTAATTTTGAGAACTATCTATTTAAATAGGAGGATTGACCGGTCTAATTTAGGGTGCCATACGGAATTAAAAACTATAATTTTTTTATAGTGTTCTTATATAATATATTCATAAAAATTTTACTTGTTAAAAAAATATAACAAGTGCTAATATAAAATTTTACTTACTACCCGTCCCACTTAATTTAAACCTCATATATAAAGATTATGATTTCAGTTCTGTTTGACTCCAAAAGAAAGGTTGTCTAATGGCATCAGTCTAATATTTGTACTATAAAGAACAACAATAATATGTCATTAATTATTTCTATGATTGCATTAATTATTCCTTTGGATTCGTTGGATAATGGATTGAGATTGTCAAGGTTGCCATATCCTTCAAAGACAACGAGGAAGTTACAAACCTGTCTCTATTCATCACTAGATTCGATCAAATGAAGTTTATCTAACCTTAACCTGTTTATTAAAAAGCTCCCACAAGAAAGATAGTAGTCAATTGGATCTTGATACCTTTATCTGGAATGAGAATGTATGTCCGATCACATCAATCTAATTTCTGTAGAAGAAAATAAATAAAAACCTTCCCATCATCCACATTGCCTGCATGATTCATTTAATCTATGTCGATGTCGGTTGGATCAGATCTATATAGTTGAATGTGACCAATCTTGTCGTAGAAAAACAAACCATAATAACGTTACAAATACAATTTATCGTATCAATTTAGAAATATAACTAAAGCATGAGCCAATTGTATCATGTGTATTATATAGGGATGAATTAAAAAATAATATAATAATTTCATAGCACTATAAACTATTGTTCTTCAAAGTCGAGTTTAACAAAATTGCACTTAGAAAATATTTTTTGTTTATATATGAAAAGTTGTACGTCTCTCTCCTTCCCTTTTCCATTCCAACTCTCCGATTAATTGTACGAGGAGCACCAAGATTAGTCGTTTAGGTTCCAAAATACAAAATGCTTTTTTTTAATGTAAAAATTGCTAATAGATTTTTTATATTATCATATCCAAAAATACAAAGGACTCTTCTTCGTAATAACTCGGAACACATGTTATATATTGTTACATAAACCCATGCTTGCATACACATAGACATACGCACGAATATGCGCATGTAGACGTGCATGCCCATACTCACGTGCGCATACTCATAGAAACATAGCAGAAGTAATATAGTCTAAGATATTCTATAGCCAAACATATATTTTGGCCATAGAATGGTAATATGATCAAATCGGAATATGATTAACAAGTATCAAAAAGATATTATCCATTTTACTTTAATACCATTTTAGAAAACATAACAAATACTAATATAAAATTTTATTTACTACACATCTCATTTAATTTAAATCTCATATATAAAGACTATGATTTTAGTTTTTTTTACTTCAAAGAGAAAGGATGTACAATAGCATCAATCTAATATTCTGTACTACAAAGCAAAACAATTATATTACTTCCCCATCATTAATTTTTTCTATGATTGTATTAATTGAAAGTGATTTATTGTATTATTGTCTTTTGGATTGGTTGGAGACGTGTTGAGATTGTCAAGAAGGATAGCATCCAATCACATCAATCTAGTCTCCTTTCTCTCGTGATCACATCAATCTAATTTCTATAAAAAAAAATAAAAATATCATAAACCATCCCATCATCCACATTGCTTGCATAATTCAATTAATCTATATCCACATCAGCTGGATCAGCTCCACATAGCTGAGTGTGACTCATTGGACGTGTTGTCCAATCTTGTCGTAGAAAAAGGAATCATAATAACCTTATAAATACAATTTATGACAGCAATTTAGAAATGTAACTAAAACATAGGCCACTTGTATCATGTGTATTATATAGGGATAAATTAAAAACATATATATAATAATTTTATAGGGCTATAAAATATTTTGCTAGAAAGTCGAGCTAAATAAAATTGGAGTTAGATAACATTTTTTTGTTTATATATGATCAGAATATTGAAAAATATATTCGATTTTATTATTGAGAAGTTGTAGGTCTCTATTTTTGACAAGTCTCTCTCCTTCCCTTTCTCATTCCAACTCTCTCTCTCTCTCTCTCTGATTAGTGGTTTAGGTTCCAAGATACAAAAAGCTTTCTTTGTAAAAATTGCAAAATATAATTTGTATATTTTCACACCCGAAATACAAAGGACTCTTCTTCATAATAACTAGGAACACATGCTATATATCATTATATGCACGCATGCATGTATATACATAGCCGTATACATGAATATGCGTATATACACAAGCGTACTCGTACTTCTGTGCACACACTCGTAAAAACATGACAAAAATATCAAAATCTAAGGTAACATATATTTTGGCCATATAATGATAACATGATCAAATCGGAATAAGATTAACAAGTATCAAAGATATATTATCCTTGGTATAACCAAAATAGTTGGTCTATCCATGAACATGAACTTGGTACATTGATGTTTAATTGATTATGAGTGTGTGCACATAAGTACAAATAAAAAATACAATGACAATGTACCTATAATCACAATGTACCTATAATCACATCAATCGAGTCTCCTTTCTCTCGTGATCACATCAATCTAATTTCTATAAAAAAAATAAAAAATATTATAAACCATCCCATCATCCACATTGCTTGCATAAGTCAATTAATCTGTATCCACATCAGCTGGATCAGCTCCACATAGCTGAGTGTGACTCATTGGACGTGTTGTCCAATCTTGTCGTAGAAAAAGGAATCATAATAACCTTGTAAATACAAATTATGGCAGCAATTTAGAAATGTAACTAAAACATAAGCCACTTGTATCATGTGTATTATATAGGGATGAATTAAAAAATTAATATAATAATTTTATAGGACTATAAAATATTTTGCTAGAAAGTCGAGCTAAATAAAATTGGACTTAGACAACATTTTTTGTTTATATATGATCAGCATATTGAAAGAAATATATTTGGCTTTGTTATTGAGAAGTTGTATGTGCCTTTTTGACACCTCTCTCCTTCCCTTTCTCATTCCAACTCTCTCTCTCTCTCTCTCTCTCTCTCTCAAAGTGATTAATTGTACATGAGGCAGCAAGATTGGTGGTTTAGGTTCCAAAATACAAAAGGTTTGATTTTGTAAAAATTGTAAATATATTTTTTATATTTTTACACCCAAAATACAAAGGACTCTTCTTCATAATAATTAAGAACACATGTTATATATTATTACATGCACGTATGCATGTATACATATAGACGTGCATATGAATATGCGCATGTACACGTGCAAGCCCATATTTATGCGCACACACTCATATAAAAATAGTAAAAGTACCAAAGTCTAAGGTAACATATATTTTGGCCATATAATGATAACATGATCAAATCAGAATAAGATTAACAAGTATCAAAGATATATTATCCTTGGTATAACCAATATAGTTGGTCTATCCGTGAACATGAACTTGGTATATAGTTCCAATCATTGATGTTTAATTGATTATCCTTTCAAGTAATGGCAGGGGAATACAGTCGACTTAAGGCACTCTTGGTTCAGTTCCTTTCATGCGTTTTCAACCAAGTTTTGAAGCTTCTCGCATGCCACAGGCATGCTTGTTCCATACTCTTTCATATAGCTTTCCACCATGGAGGCAACATTCTCCATAGATTGCTCACGCTGCAAATTTCATGAAACAAGATGAAAAATAGCAAGTCGTTTGACTTGTATTGATTCTTTTTTTTTTTTATGACTATGTAAACTTAAACATTGGATATTTTTACAAGCATTGCAGGTTCTTTTGTATAGTTTCACAATTTTTCTAAAAATGTTTTTATGGTATTCATGTAAGAGAATGTAAGTTATGGTTGGATTTGGAGGTTACGTAATAAAAACTTTTTTAATGCTACCTGCCAGGTTGGCATTGTGTTTCATCGCATTTTGATTGAATTGGTAAGGTGAGTCTCGAGGGGTTTCGCTTATAGCTGTCGACTGGAGAGACCCATTATGGGTTCGTAAAAACTCAACAATGATGACTCAATACTTAATATAATCAGAAATATTTTCGGTTTATTGCCCTCTTTTGATGAATTTTATATTATCCATATTTTTCAAAAGGTAATATGGTCGTCCATGGATCCACAAATTTTGAGAAACTAAATAGGGAATTATCGTTTTGGCAAGGGAATTCAGAATTGAAAAGGGAAAGGCTGTTCAGGATGACTGATGTAATCGCAGGATTTTGATTTAATATAATTTAAAAAATATAATAACTAGGTTAAGAAAGATCTATATCCAAAATAATAATAAATTACGAAGCAATGTGAAAAGGAACAAGCCAAACAAGCACCTTCATGCAATCCACTAACTATAATGTTACTGTCAAATTCAAAGATAGATCTAAAACACGTAACCTAACAGCTTCTGTGGTCTTTTCAAATCAAACTGCTTTATAACAAGCTGAAGATAATATGAAAAAGTAAAACCTACATGGAAGTCGCCTTGAGCTCCTCACCATGAAAAGACTACAGCAGCTTGGCAAGCTCTAGTATGGCATCAAGTTAAAGTATATAGATATCAAATATCACTAGATTCGAAATGTAATCGAAGACAATTACAGTTTCAAAAAATTCATACAGATGATAACGGAACAAACATATTGACAAAGACTTTATCAAAATAAAGACAGGAGATATGTCGACAGTTGATCGTCATAGCTTCACATTGAGGAGTCATGAGACAACCTCCTTTATGGGCTAAAAGGAGAGATTGTTTGGTTGATAACGGAACAAACATATTGACAAAGACTTTACCAAAATAAAGACAGGAGATATGTCGACAGTTGATCGTCATAGCTTCACATTGAGGAGTCATGAGACAACCTCCTTTATGGGCTGAAAGGAGAGATTGTTTGGTTGATAGCCCACAGCCTACCCTCTTTCAAGTGAAACCTTAGATCTAATAGGGAGTGTGGTGGCTATGAAAAAAAGAGAAGAATTGTAGCAACGAGGTAGATTTTTACAGTAGCTAATTGATTTCAAAATAGCAGGAGAAAAGGGTAGAAAAACAAAAGAAAGAAAGTGAAGAATACAAGGACAATATAAAAAAACTGTTCTCAATCATCCAGCAATGTTCTCATCTCAAGTGTGATCAGATTTACAATAGATACTTGCTGTGATTGCTTAGGGAGAATTTAGATATTGTGCACAGTGACATAATTCTTGTATCCCAGTTATTCTCTTGAGATTGTTGCTAGAGTTATGGGCAAAAGATTAAGATTCATATATTCATTATTATTATAGTGGATTATCTCTACTTTATCCCATGATTTTTACCCTTCACGTTGGAGGGGTTTTCCACGTAAATTTTTATGTTCTATTTGATTGTGATTCAATTTAATTTCACTGCATGTTATGACTTACTAGTATTTATTCATATACAAAAGTTTATTTCTCTTTATATATCATCATCTTACTATATGTACACTTTGGATAGGAGAGCTAAAGGGACCCAACTAAAACTCCAAGTGTCGTATTCAATTAACCTACGCTTTAAAATTATTTAAATTTGTAACATCAAGTGGATCCGGTCGAAACTCACAAATGCAAATGTAATGTTGAGATCATGTAGAGAATTAAACGGTCCTGATTACAACTCATAGAAACAAAGAAAAGTATCTAAGAGATAATTAAAATGGAATATCTTATGGTTTTATCTATCACCCATTCCATCATGTAACAGCGAGGATCCATGATTGTTTGAGAAATATACAAAAAAAAAATAAAGAGTTAAGTATGATAGCGTAGAGACATAAGGGCAGTCTTTGGTTTTATGTGGCTTAGCATGGATTTTAGTGGGACAAGCCGTAGTGGAATCCACATCCTTCCTTGTAGGGAGATGAAGGGAGATGGAAGTAAAGTAAAATGGGAGAGCAACTTTGATGGGCCTTTTACGGGAGGGATTAGTTTCTTTATCAGACATGCGGATAGGGCGAGATTATAAGAAAGAGCATGGAGTAGTGCAGTTGCATTCTTTTGAAAGAATTAAGCTTACAAATGGGGAAGGAATAAAGCCTTGAAGAAAGATGAAAAATCTCCATGGTGTATGGTGATCCATTTGAAACTTGTTAAATTTTGAAGGAAGTAAATTATCTCATAATTTTAGAAAATCCAATAAATGTGGTCATTAGTTAGCTTCATAGGCTCTAACTTTTATTATCACTGTAAAATCTTGAGATTAAATTTCGTCTTTACCGCTTACTATTAAAAAAAAAAAAGTTTAATTAACTTCTTCTGGGCAGCTTTATCTAAGGCGCACTGCACCATCACATTTATTTGCGTTCCCAAAGATCCAATGTTTCGTGGTCTTGCTCGTGTAATGTGAGTTTTGAAACTGACTAAGAATCCTCAAGGATTTATTTTTTTATAAAATTAAATGTATAAATAAGCAGGAATGATAAATGATATACGGACTTATCGCTTGGATCCGTCCCAAACGCATTGAACAACTACCCTAATTTGCATGTAAGCAAGCCGATACTTGAGAAGATAGCATTCCATTAATTACGTCGGTTGGTGACATACAGGCTTGGTCTCCCATCAACACAGTAAATTAGATAATAATAATGATGATGATGATGATGGTACAAGATACTACAAGCATAAGATTAAACAAGATGATTCCAAAATGAATAGTTAATGGATGACGCCTATTCGTTTTTGCAACTTGCGCAGTAGCAACAACAATTGTACTTCGTCGCTTTGGCAGAACTTTTAGTTTATATTAGGGACAGTTTATTCAAACGAAACTCTTAAGTAATGATCAACATTTTTCTCTTAACTTCGTTTATTAATCTTTTACACAAAATAGAAATCAATCATTAATCGAATCATAGTTAAAAAAACCAGATGGGATAAAACCAGAAATTCAACTGATCCATCTGGTCCATTTATTAGGCTGGCTTCTTGGAAAACTAGAACAGATGAATTGATTCATTTGCTGGAATCGTCTGATTCAAATTAAAAAGGATCGTTTTTTTAATATACTTAAACTACTTAAATAAATTTAGTTATTCTTTTACTATTTGTCATTAAGGAGTAATAAGAATGGCAACATGATGAATAGGATATGATGTAAGTAACAAAGGGCTGAACTTGTGAAATTGGTGTATGCATCCATATGAACTTGTTAGTTTGGCAAGTCCCATAGTCCCACATCGGGAAAATCAGACTTGTTGTCTCGTCTTGGAACTATAAATAAGGGCCTGAGCTTTGATGTTAGACACACCACGAGAAGTACCACAGACACCACAAGAAGTACAGCAGGCATCACAAGAAAACCTGCTTATGGTTTGAAGTCTTCTTGTTTAGGAAGCTGAAGGTGTTTTATGGCCTAGGAACATTTCCTAAGGCATTTGTAAGTGTCCCTCTTTTATAGTAGTAATTTGCTCCTCTTTCTTCCGTGGATGTAGGTCAAAGTCAATTGACCGAACCACGTATATCTGGTGTTCTGGTGTTTTATTTGTTCTTGTCGCTTTATTCTTTCCGCTTTATTATCTTGTTGTGTTGCCAAAATTATCCTTTGGTAAATATCCTGGGGCTAGCTCTAACAAACTGGTATCAGAGCCTGGTTCTGGGATCTTTTGGCAACAATGACAATATCAAAGATCGTTGTCGAGAAATTCGATAGAAATGTCAACTTCGGCATGTGGCAACTCAAGATGGAGGCCATTCTGGTTCAAGACGGAGTTGATTTGGCACTTCAGGGTGCTGAGAACATTCCAGATGGTACGTCAAAAGAAGATCTTGCGGGTATGGATAAGAAGGCCCGATCCAGCATCATTCTAAATCTCTCTGATGAGGTTTTACGGGAGGTAGCTACGGAGACTACGGCTAAGAGCATGTGGGACAAACTTAAAGCCTTGTACATGAAGAGGACAGTGGAGAATCGTCTCTACTTGAAGCAGAGTCTGTATATGCTTCGGATGGTTGAAGGTACATCTATACTCTCGCATCTTGATAAGTTTGATTCTTTGGTTATGGATTTAGAGAATATAGATGCAAAAATTGATGATGAGGATAAGGCTTTGTTGCTCTTGTGTTCTCTTCCCCAATCTTTTAAGCATTTCCGTGATACTTTGATTTATGGAAAAGAAACAGTTTCGTATCAAGAAATTAAATCTGCACTGAAATCTAAGGAGCAGATAGACAAGAATATCACTGGGGAAAGTAGAGAGAATCAGGCTGAGGGTCTGGTTGTTAGGGGGAGAATGGATAAAAGAGAATTTGACAGTAGTAGATCTAAATCTAGATCTAAATCCAGACATAGAAATTTGGAATGCAGATATTGTCATAAAATGGGGCACATTAAATCTGATTGCTTTAAATTGAAAAATAAATTAAAGCAAAAGGAAAAATTTGTTGAGAAAACTATTAAATCCGCTGAAGCTAGTGTAGCATCTGATGAGAATTTTGGAAATATTTTCTTTGCTATTGATGACAGGACAAAGTCTAAAAATGAATGGATTTTAGATTCAGGTTGTTCTTATCACATGTGTCCCAATAGGGATTTGTTTTCCACATATGAATCTTGTAATGGTGGAATTGTTTTGATGGGCAATAATGCCGCATGTGATGTTGTTGGTAGAGGAACAATCCGAATTAAAATGCATGATGGTATTGTGAGGACGCTCACTAATGTTAGACATGTTCCTGATTTGAAAAAGAATCTCATCTCTTTAGGCACCCTAGAGGCCCTTGGGTGTAAATACACAGCTGAAGGTGGAGTTATGAAAGTTTCTAGAAGTGCTCTTATTGTTATGAAAGCTTGTAGGTCTGGTAGCTTGTATATTCTGCAGGGAACTACTGTCACAGGTTCAGTTGCAGTTTCGTCATCATCATTGTCTGATTCTGACATCACCAAATTATGGCATATACGTCATATGAGAAATATTCGACCACCACAAAGGTATGCAAATTTGGTTGCATATGCTTTGTCTGTTGCAGAAGAAACAAGTGAAGTTGGTGAGCCTACTTCCTATTCAGATGCAGTTTCTTGTGATAATTCCGCTAAGTGGTTGATTGCTGAGGGAAAAGTCCTTGTTCAGAAAATTCATACGAAGGACAATCCAGCTGATATGTTTACGAAGCCTCTTCCGGTTTACAAGTTCAAGCAGTGCTTGGACTTGGTTGGTGTTCATTGTTGGTGATTGCCCGTTGGGGCTTTTGTGAAGAAGGTGGAGCAAGTTTTGTTGGGACATGCCAAGGTGGAGATTTGTTAGTTTGGCAAGTCCCATAGTCCCACATCGGGAAAATCAGACTTGTTGTCTCGTCTTGGAACTATAAATAAGGGCCTGAGCTTTGATGTTAGACACACCACGAGAAGTACCACAGACACCACAAGAAGTACAGCAGGCATCACAAGAAAACCTGCTTATGGTTTGAAGTCTTCTTGTTTAGGAAGCTGAAGGTGTTTTATGGCCTAGGAACATTTCCTAAGGCATTTGTAAGTGTCCCTCTTTTATAGTAGTAATTTGCTCCTCTTTCTTCCGTGGATGTAGGTCAAAGTCAATTGACCGAACCACGTATATCTGGTGTTCTGGTGTTTTATTTGTTCTTGTCGCTTTATTCTTTCCGCTTTATTATCTTGTTGTGTTGCCAAAATTATCCTTTGGTAAATATCCTGGGGCTAGCTCTAACAGAACTTGATATAACACTTCTAATCATTCATGTATAATTTACTATAGTTTCAGGCAATGGAACGGGAAATGCATTTCGGTTGAGACACTTTTGGTTCCGTGTGTCCTCAACCAAATCTTGAAGCTTTTAACATGCCACATAATGATGGAGCATTGTACAGTGGAGGTAACACGCTCCCTAATTTGTTCATGCAGCAAATTTTATGAAATAAAATAAGATTCCATGTTCTTTGACTTGTATTGACTTTATACAAATATTGCTACCTGCATTAGAGGTTCGCCAATATCACATATAGAGAAGATTATTAAACTATCATCGATAGAGTTCTTGCAAGTAGATAAGCTTTTCCATGTGCCAATACGATATTACATCAAGTAACAATACTTATCCATTAAGATGCACAAATTTAATCATAAATTAATATATTATAGTTTAAAATATTAAATATGGATATATATATATATATATATATATATATATATATATATATATATATATATATATTCCTTAAACAAGAAGCTTTACAGCAAACTAACATAGAAAGACTTTCCTAATGATTTATTGGCTAGAGCTTCGCATGGCTAGCACAAGAAACTTAAATTTACTGACTCTTTCAACAATGATTTAATATCTTTAACAATAACAATACTATCGATCATTCTGCTGATTAAGATACAAACCATAGGATTGATAGGAGTACATGATCAAATCTCAATAGGATGCTCTAGTAACAAAGAGATATTGTCTCTGGTACAAGTAGATGAGTTGGTGTATCCATCAATATCCTTATAAATATCATTAAATAGACACAAAGGGTTGAGTGTCCTTCCAAGCAAGGGCATGGATATTATAGTCGGATTAAGACACTCTTTATTTACATCTTTCCATGCATCTTCAATCAAAACTCGGAGTTTATCGCATGCCACATGCACATTTGTACCAAACTCTTTCATGTAGCATTGGACTGTAGAGGCAACATGTTCCCTGGTTTGCTCAAGCTGCAAGTATCACAAAATAAAAAAGCATGGAACTCTATATATTTGGAAGTAATAAACTTAGCTTTGATCAATATCCTCATGCTTGGAGTTTTGTAGGACTAGGAGTTCAAATAAAACTATAGGTTAGTGCATAATTAGAGGACTGATGATGAATAAAGTTATATTATTTAGTTTTACCTCTTCTCCCTTCCAATATGTATATTATCCTCTCCTGTGATTATATTATTAAGTTTTACATTGTCTACCGTGCATAGCATCAAGCTGCAAACTGTCGTTTTAATAAACTCCTCAAAATTATAGTTCTTTGTTTTGTTTGAAAATGTTTTTTCTCATTAAATTTTGTGGTGTTTATATAAGAAAATATGATATATTTTATTTTGTAAGATCAATAAGTATGTTAAATAAGGTTTTCAAAATTCAAAATTAATAATAAGTTACCTCATGTGAAACGAAATCATTGGCGATACGAGCAATTAATGCAGAAGCCTTGACGATCTTAGGGAAACTAGCAACCCACTCAAATGCCTCCTTAGTTGCTACTTCTCCCATTCCAACAAAAGAAGCACAAACAAGCAAAGGATAGGCTGAACTGATGAGCGAGATTTGCAGATGTTCTTCTAATTTTGGCACATACTGTTTGGAAGCCCATTTGTTTTCCTCGAGATAGGATCTTGATAAACCTTTCATCTATGATAAAGGTGAGGAAACGGTGACGTTGTGTAAGAAATAAGAAGGCAAAAATCACTAAGAAGTATAGCACGACTTGGAATTTGTAGAGTGGATAAAAAAAAGAAATGTGCAATCAGATTTTTCTTGTTTAGCAAATATTAATTCATCACACTAATCTAAATTGAAATCCATTAAAATAATAAAAAAATTACCGCTTCCTTAAGATAAAATAAACGATACTTCTCACTAGGTGCTAGTAAATTTTCGAATTCTTCAAAAGTATGGATTAGCTTCAGAAAATAGCCCTTCATATACTCTGGTAGCTGATGAACAGCCTTGGCATCCCACCTACAAATTAGCTTAATGTTGCTTTATCCACAAAGAATCAAACTATTATGGCATATTTGTCATGGCACCTGCTATTATAATCAATTGAGATAAGATATCTCATTCTCGACAATAATAAAACAAAAAAACACTATCCAAAAGCAAGAGATTTCCAAACCTTTGAATTACTTCAGTGAGTAGTTGACTCTCCTCCAATGTGCTATAGAGATCATAGATATCATCCAAGATGGAAGTCATGGCCATCACCTTGGTGGTAATCACTCGTGCACGAGAATAGTGAGGTTCAAAGTATATCGCAAGTATCCAATAATAACATTCAACCACCCGATCTCGTGCAAAACTTAGATTTTTTGAGAGGAATAAATCATTCCACCATCTTCAATGCAATCCACAAACCACAATGTTATTGTCAATCCAAACATCGATAAAAAAAGATGGACACAATCAAACATTTCTACAATGACAGTGTTCTACGTATTCAAGTGTACTCCTCAACCTGAACTCTCAATCAATCTAACTGTAGGAAAGAAATTACATGGAGATGCTCTTAATCTCGTCGCGATGAAGACATTGCAGTAGATTGAAGTCAAGCTTTGCCAGCTCTAGTAAGGCATCATTTCGTGTCGCACACTCTTGGTAGATGGAGAGGACTCTCAAGGAAGAGTCTCACTTGCGTTGCTAATGGTGGTGTGAGATCACTTAACATGGACGCAAGCTGGTCCCTCGTAAAAGAAATAGCTTGATCGAGTATGGTCTCCTCATGTATCCGTAGATAAGCCGCATTGTATAAGCTTAAAAGTCCCTTTGGATCATCCTTCAAGGTGGACACTAAATTTCCTTCCTCATCTTTGAACTTGTTAAAAACATCTGTTGATTCATAAAGTTTTGAGAAAACACATAAAGTGGTTTTATTTTATTTACTTTATTGTAACAATTTCACAAAAAATGACCTTGATTCTCTTGAAATCAAACATAGTAATTTCATCTCTATAATATTTCAAATATAGGTCAAATATAAATCATGGTATACGCCAAAGATAGTTTCAATAGGAACTTTCAGTGACAAATGTGTATTATCTGATTGCAGGGTCATGAAAAGGGAAAACAATTCCTATACTAGTAAGGCAGCAACAATTATAGACGATATATATGTATATATATATATATATATATATATATATATATGTATGTATATATATATATATGTATATGTATATGTATATATATACATATATATATATATATATATATATGTATGTATATATATACATATACATACATACATACATACATACATATATACATATATATATATAAATATATATATACATATATACATATATGTATATATATATATACATATACATATATATATATATACATATATACATATATATATATATACATATATACATATATATATATATACATATATATATACATATATATATATATATACATATATATACATATATATATATATATACATATATATATATATAAGTACATCTTTTTAATATAGTTGAAAAATATGTATAGGAGATCAAAACGTTTTGAGAAGTGTGAGGTCACTCATGTACAGAGAAGAAATTATGAAGCAAAATGACCAGCTAATATTGTTAGAAGCCATCGGATTGATTGTTCAGTGACTTCTTTTTTGATGGGCTGATTAAGTTGTCTTCTTAAAACAAAAATCCTCCATCATTTCTAAAATACAAATTAAATTACTTTTGCAAACATAATTATAGAGAAAACATACAAATACATCTACTCCAAGGAAACGTAAGAGCATATTACCAGTGGTCACATGATACCCTTCTTGTCTCAGCAGTCGAAACCGGAGAGCAGTCTCGTAGAGACCTTGACAGTTCAAATCGGCATCATGGACTCGTTTTAATGATTCACTTATTTCTTTCTCGAAGTGATAACTCAATCCGAGAAGCTGGATTGAATCGACCAAGTCCATAGTTTGCAAGATGTCGGTAGTGTCCTTGAACATGCATCTTACCTGCTCCATCAGTTCTGCTGCTCTCTCTTGCATCCTTGCATCGCACTCCTGCATCCTCCATAGCATAGCAATTAATTGTTCAACCAACAAAACCGAAAGAAAGTAGCATGCGCACATTTTTCATGTTAATGAAACATTAACACCATTCGTTCTCGGAGAGTTTCTTGCCTAAAACCATATGTGAGATATATGTGTATATACATGCCTGTGTACTGGGGGAGGACTGGGCCTGTAAGATAAAGTAATCACCCCAAACGGTGGGATGGTAGCTTACAGACTTGCGAATCACCACTTCATCACCTGGAACGTGTGGCTGCGAAATTACGTTCTCCATTCTGATCTGGATGCAAGTGATGAGAGGATGGCGAGAGCCTGCAACCTTGTGTAGCAATTTATAGTCTTAAATCTGGTTTGGTTTCGTAAGTAACACGTTTTATGAGAAAGAAGATAACGAATGAGTCATCAGGGATTGTACGCTCCTTTTGGCTTGCCTTAAGTTTTAGCTTATCCATCATCTTTAATTGACGTCCTATGATTAGTTTTGCTTCGAATAATATAGGAAAAAGACGAGATATAATTAGTTGTGCATCCATCACCCTTTCTCTCACTCTCGGAATAGAAACTATAAATCATGTATATAATCGTATATTAACTTAAGTTTTATAATAAACTCTAAACAGTGTGAAACTCATCATATCAGTCTACTCACTCTCAAACTATAAATAATATTATATAAACTTTAGTTTGACTTTCAACATTTTTTCCATGTGTGTATTAATCGAACTCTTTTTTACTTTAAAGGGTTAAATTTCTTTCAAAACCTATCTACATATTCTTGTAGGAGTGATCCACTCATATGAGTTGGTTCATTTTGGGATGCTTCATCTTTATTCAATCATCAAACCTCCAATTTGATTAATGTTAGAATCCTTGCAGATTTTAAACTTGGGGTTGATCTCTTTAGGGGATCGGCCTCCTGGAACTCTATAGGGGTTACTCCCTCCAAGTTGCTGCTCAAAGACTGCAGAAAAGATTCATCTATTGCTTATCAAAAGAAGAGAAATACATGACTATTTATAGGGCTTCTAAACCCTAACTCCTAATAGGACTCCTACTCAAGACTCCTATTTCTAACCAACTCCTAATAGGACTCATACTCAAGACTCTTATTCCTTTATACAACTCCTTATTCTTCTCTAAGAAACAACCTCCTAATCCTAGCCAACCTCTTCACCTCTTTAATAGGGGTCGGCTTAGGTAGGTTTTACATGAATGTCCCTATCAATTAGGACTCTCCTAGCTAGAGTCCGAATAGACCCACCCTCTTCAAATCAGCCTTGTCCTCGAGGATGACGATTCATGAATTTTGAGAATTTGATCTTCAAGTCGTCATAGTTCTCCCAAGTGACATCTTTTGTTGGTAGGTTCACCCACTGTATTAGCACTTTAGTAGTTGGTCATCGTCATCGAGTCACAATCCGTCGATCAATAATGGTACTTGGCTTGGTCTGGAGTTCTCGTTGGATAGTCATATTTGGCGGGTTTCTTTGGGCTGTCTCCAAGCACCTATTTACAACTTCTGTTTGGCCGTCGATTTGTGGGTGATATGTCATACTCCTTTTCAATTTAGTACCCTGCATATAGAATAACTTTGTCTAAAATCTGCTCGTGAAGATGCACGTAGAATTTATCATAAGCACAATGCGTCCCTTATAGTGTAATTTTTTTGAGTCCCAATTGTAATGAGCCACGGAGCTTGGTGCTTCCTCCAAATTTTTTATAATCTTACTAGTCTTTGAATTTTCCTGCCATTCCATCTTAATATCCTCAAGGAAGTCGCTGGTCGGAAGTGAAACAGCCGAAACTTCAGCTTGCTCGGGTAGTTGCGAAAGCGCATCTGCAAGAATATTCTCTTTCTCCTTTTTGTAAGTTATTTCATAATCATATCTAAGTAGTTTTGTTACCCATTTTTGCTGCTCAGGGGATGATATCTTTTGCTCAAAAAAGTACTTGAGGCTTCTTTGGTCGATTTTAATTTGAAATCGTCGACCGATCAAGTAGGGTCTCCACCTCGTTGCTGTGTGCACAATGACGAGCATCTCCTTATCATATGTTGATTTATTTTGATGGGAGGGAGATAATATCTTGCTAGTGTATGCGAGTGGTCGACCATCTTGCATGAGAATGGCTCCAATTCCGACTCCAGATGCGTCGGCCTCAATTATGAAGGGTCGGTTGAAATCTGGTAGTGCTAGCAACGGTGTCGTCATCATGGCTGCCTTAAGTTTGTCGAAGGCAGTGGAGGCTTTGTCCGACTATTGAAAGATATATTTTTTCAATAAGGAAATAAGTGGTGCATTGATCTTTCCATAGTTTTTCATGAACTTGCGGTAGTAGCCTATTAAATCCAGAAATCTATGTAGCAATTTTATGTTCCTCGGGGTCGACCAGTTCTGCATTGCTTCTATTTTGGAGGGGTCCACCATCACACCTTCCTCTGATATGATATGCCCAAGATATTCCATCTTTTGTTGCAGAAAGCAAAAATTCATAGTGGCCGTTGTGTGTTCGAAAGGCGATTTTCGGTATGCCTTTTTTACACACTCATATTTGATGATACCCAGATCGAAGGTCCAGCTTTCTGAAAATTTATGCTCCCTTTTATCTATCAATTCATCTACTATTGGAATAAGGTATTTGTCCTTGATGGTTATGCCATTGAGAACTCAGTAATCAACACATATTCGTCTTGTTCCGTCCTTCTTGCGTACAAGTAGCACCGGTGAAGAGTAGAGGTTGCAACTTGGCCGAATAACTCCTGTTTCGAGCATCTCTTTTACAATCCTTTCTATTTCATCCTTCTGGAGATGTGGATACTGATATGACTGAGCATTTGCTAAAGATTTGCCTGGAAGGATCGTTATATAATGATCATGCCGACGGGTAAGAGGTAGGTTGCGTGGTTCGTCAAATATATTTGAAAATTCAGCAAGCAAAGGAAGTAGATTTGGATCTTCAAATTCTGTTGGCTCTCCTTTAGTTTGCTGCTCAAGTAGTACCAAAAAGCTGCTGCATGCTTTATGCAAAACCTTCTCCATTTGTTGTGTGTAAATCGTTGTTATGTCGCCCCCACGTTTCCCGTGCAATGTCACCTGTTTCTCCTTACTGTAAAATTTCATAATTAGTTTCATAAAATTCCAAGAAATATCACCTAATGTCGTCAACCATTTAATTCTGAGCATGGCCTCATGATTGTTAAGAGGGAGAAGGAAGAAATCTGCAATTATCTCTTGGTCCTGCAATAATAGTTTCTCTTACGGGCGCCTACGATCACAATTCAAAATCCTTCCGTCGGTGACCTTAACATCAAACCTGCAGCGATTCTCGATAGGTAATGCTATCCGAATAGCATTCTTACTATTTAGGAAGTTAGTAGTACTGCCCGTGTTGATGAGAACAGTGATCGGTTGTTGTTTGAGAAGGCCTCCAACTTTCATCGTTTGCGGGTTTGAGTAGCCGGCTAGTGCGTGTACTGTAACGTCAGTCGGTTGTAGCTCTTCTTCCGCATCTTCTTTATGTTCAAAGTTCTCTTCTGAATGTTCAATGACCTCTTCTTCTATTGGTTCAATCATAAGAAGTCTCCCTTTACTACAGCGATGCTCACGGCTCCACGGCTCGTCGCAATGCCAACATAACCCCTTCGCATATTGCTCCCGAAGCTCTTCTCTTGTTAACCTCTTTGGTGTAGGGACTTGGTCGACAGTAGGGGGGGCTGAGGATTTCAATATTGCTGGTTGAGGAGCGACCCTAGTCCTCCGAGCTTCATGGTTCAATTGCTCCTCTTGATGTCATGCGAAAGAGATGGCTGCCATAAGCATGTACGGTTGTCGCGCTTTAACTTCTCCTCGGATCTCCAGCTTCAAGCCCTTAATAAGGTCCTCAACAGTTGTTTTTGAGACCAATCATGATTTTGATTATATAACCTTTCAAACCTGGTTTGGTACACCTGAATGTGGCGGTTTGTCGGATCTTTGCTAGTTGTCCGTCAATATTCTCATAATCGGTTGGTCTGAAGCGTATCAACAGTCCTTCTTTGAATTGTCGCCATGAAAGGACTCCATAAGTATGTTCAAACCAGTCAAACCATTGTATTGCATCCCCTTCCAGATGTATAGCTACAATTTTCACCATAGATGCATCTGCGGTTTTGTGGTACCAAAAATATCGCTCCGTGCGTGAGATCCAACCAATCGGGTCTCCTTTTTCCCATCTAGGGAAGTCCACTCTCATGCATGGATAGTTGGGGTCGATCATAGAGCTTCCCCTCTCTTGGAAGTCATATCTTCGAGCTTGGTGCAATTGGGCAAAGCTCTCTCTTTGATGTGATTTCTTCGGGCTTAGTGGTCGGACCAATCTAAGTTCGGTAAAGTGCGTCCGAATCTTATCCTCCATTTGTGCCTCGAAGGCTTCAAATTTAGCATTGATTACCTCCTCAGATGTCATAGTATATACCGCTAAATCTATGATGTTAAGATCTCTCTTTTGTTGTCGGGTTAAAGGCATGTATTAGTTGAGATAGGTGATGGTCGAAAGGGTTGGTGAATTGGTGGATGTAGGCTACGGTTTAGGCTTGTTTTGTGGCTATTTTGGGTGCAGTTTGAGGGTGTGGTTTCGTGAAGTTTTAGGGCTGTGGATGAAAGTTTTGGATCTGTGGTAGATGGCAGCAAAGGTTTGATAGAAATCAGTGGAAGTTACAGCAAGTATGTGCTGTCTTGTAAAAGCAGAATTATCGTCGAAAAAATAGTGGTTTCTCGACATAATTTCCACCAAAAACTTGAGAAAATTGAGGAGAGAATTGATAGCAAAATCACAGTTTATATGATAGCAAGGATGACTAATTTAATCAAGAAAATTTCAGCAGTATAACAGCAAGGAAATTGGAGCAAGTTGCGATAGCAGAATTCTCGTCGAAAAATTTCAGCAGTATACGATGAAAATTTGCAGCAACACAAAATCGTTTTTAGAGATGAATTCCTTAAAAGATCAATCTTAGATGGAAGCCAAGATGATCTATGAAGTGTGTAAGAAATTTCATTCAAAAAAGATTGCAAATAGATGGGTTAAGGCAACAGTATGCGGCTGAAATTTTCTGCAGCACAGATTTTTAAGTATAACAGATTGGATGTAAAAGATCAGTAGTTTATATTGAGAATTTTTTGATGAAACCAAAGAGAAATCCACTATTAGGAAGTGTCAAAGCTATCATAAAAATTTCATAGTGTTATGCGGCTGAAATTTTACAATGCAGATTTTCAAGTATAGCAGATTAGACGTAAAAGATCAATGGTTTATATTGAGAATTTTTTGACAAAACTAAAGGGAAATATGTTGTTAGGAAGTATCAAATATGTCATAAAAATTTCATGAAAATTTGAATAGAAAAAACACAGTAGCAAGATCAAACAGATAGTGCTATGCGGTTAGAATTCTGCAATGTATCTTTCGTCGTAGAGATAAAAAATTTGTGACCAAAAGTTTATGCAGCAATATAGGAATATTTTTTTTGGGATTTTCAAATAAGAATAACTAAATTGCAGCAGTAGTAAGGTAGGAAACCAGAACCTATTGCAATTCACTAGGAGATCAAAGGATGATCTACGGTGGTGGAGATGACGGCGAAATTTGGCGATGATCTTTTAAGCAATTGTGGGATTTGCTTTGGGTTGTTGTGGAGGGTTGATGGATGACTGTGCAAGGGCAGCGAGATGCCAAGAACGCTGCTCTGATACCAAGTGTTAGAACCTTTACAGATTCTAAACTTGGGGTTGATCTCTTTAGGGGATCGGCCTCCTTGGAACTCTATAGGGGTTCCTCCCTCCAAGTTGCTACTCAAAGGCTATAGAAAAGATTCATCTATTGCTTATCAAAAGAGGAGGAATACATGACTATTTATAGGGCTTCTAAACCCTAACTCCTAATAGGACTCCTACTCAAGACTCCTACTTCTAACTAACTCCTAATAGGACTCCTACTCAAGACTCCTATTCCTTTACAACTCCTTATTCTTCTCTAAGAAACAACCTCCTAATCCTAGCCAACCTCTTCACCTCTTTAATAGGGGTTGGCTTAGGTAGGTTTAAATGAATGTCCCTCTCAATTAGGACTCTCTTAGCTAGAGTCATAACAATTAATCAATGAAATAATTCTCGTTTTATTCACATCAATCACCAAGTA